>NC_083478.1:1592500-1632500 GCF_030014155.1 Tachysurus vachellii | reverse complement strand
ACAGAGTTTGTGTGTTTGTGTGTGTGTGGGTGGTTGTGTGTGTGTCTCATCTGTGATATCTAACAGAGTTTGTGGGATTCTGTGTGTGTGTGTGTGTGTGTGTGTGTGTGTCTCATCTGTGAGATCTAAACAGAGTTTGTGGGATTGTGTGTGTGTGTGTGTGTGTGTGTGTGTGTGTGTGTGTGTGTGTGTTTGTGTGTGTATATGTATGTGTGTGTGTGTGTCTCATCTGTGATATCTAACAGAGTTTGCAGGATTGTGTGTGTGTGTGTGTGTGTGTGTACTTGTTATAACATGCAGTGAAATGATTTCTGACCGTTAATGACAAATTAAAACATTGATGTTGTTGTTGTCTTTTGTTCGCCTCCTGTTTGATTCACCACAGTGAATATTCCAATCCGTACATTTTATTTTGCACCTGTTTTACACCTGACACATATGAAGTATAGTATTGTATTGACTTGATTTAACTTGAAGCAGAATAAAAAGCAAAGAAAGTAGACAGCTTTATTTATTTATTTATTTACAGCTGATGGAATAAACATTATCATAGGCAGCGCACATCAACCTTCGGATCCCTGGCTAGAGTGCTTCTTTAAGTATTGTACGTATGTAGTGTGTGTGTGTGTGTGTGTGTGTGTGTGTGTGTCTGTGGGGGAGGTGTTTGGCTCTCCTGGCCTCCTCAGCAGGTGGAGATAAGATACTGTAGACGTGCCGCTTGCATGCTGACCCCCTCTGGAATTTAAGCTCTACCATATGGCCAAACACTCCCACTTTTCTGTGAACGAGCCCAGGAATTTTCCTTTAATGACCTCTGGGACCTTAAAGATCCTTAAAGACCCCCCTGAACCTGCATCAAAACATTACGGCTCAAACACTAATACACAAATGGAGTCAGGTCCTCAGGTGCCCTACGGTGATAAGAGGTCTTAATGATTCCATGTGTTTCTAAGCTCTGGGGGAAATTTGTATAGAACCTCTTGATAAATGAATGTGTGTGAGGCGAGGCAGGTGGAATTACAGTTTGGATAAAGAGACACGTGCGTTTCATATGAAACAGAGGAACTAGTTTGAGCAGTAAACGTGTAATACACTTAAAACTGCTTTAAAAAAGCCTCTTTAACTGCTGCTTTCACACCATTTCAGAACTCCAAGCATTTTGGGTTTTTTATTTGAACTTCCTGACCAATCATAGCCGTGGTGGACAAAGCTGCGGTGGAGAAAATCTCATTAATGAGCAAATACGAGGACATTTATGACACGTCGAAAGGAAAATATTTTACTGCTGCTGTTCCAACATTGTAACTTAACTTAAAATAAGAATGTGGTTTTTCTTAATGAGTTTTAGAGATACATAAAAGTTTCTGTTTCTTAATCCTCATTTATCTGCTGCTTCATTGTCTGTATTGTTGACAGAAATGATAGAATTTTGTTAAAACCCCTAAAACAGAAAGACATTGAGACATTAAAACAGTAGGATAGTGAGACGGTGAAATAGTGAGACAGTGAGATAGGGAGACAGTAATATAGTGAGACAGTAAGACAGTGAGATAGTAAGACATTGAGCTAGTGTGGCAGTGAGATAGTGAGACAGAAATTATAGAATTTTCTTAAAACCCCTAAAACAGAAAGACAGTGAGACATTAAAACAGTAGGATAGTGAGACAGTGAGCTAGTGAGACAGTAAAACAGTAGGATAGTGAGACAGTGAAATAGTGAGACAGTGAGATAGTGAGACAGTAAAACAGTAGGATAGTGAGACAGTGAAATAGTGAGACAGTGAGATAGTGAGACAGTAAAACAGTAGGATAGTGAGACAGTAAGACATTGAGTTAGTGAGACAGTGAGATAGGGAGACAGAAATATAGTGAGAGAGTAAGACAATGAGATAGTGAGACAGTGAGTTAGTGAGACAGTAACAAATTAAAGCAGTGAGATAGTGTGGCAGTGAGATATTGAGACAGTAAAACAGTAGGAAAGTGAGACAGTGAGATAGTGAGATAGTAAGACATTGAGCTAGTGTGGCAGTAAAACAGTAGGATAGTGAGACAGTGAGTTAGTGAGACAGTAAAACAGTAGGATAGTGAGACAGTGAAATAGTGAGACAGTGAGATAGTGAGACAGTAAAACAGTAGGATAGTGAGACAGTAAGACATTGAGTTAGTGAGACAGTGAGATAGGGAGACAGAAATATAGTGAGAGAGTAAGACAGTGAGATAGTGAGACATTGAGCTAGTGTGGCAGTAAAACAGTAGGATAGTGAGACAGTGAGTTAGTGAGACAGTAAAACAGTAGGATAGTGAGACAGTGAAATAGTGAGACAGTGAGATAGTGAGACAGTAAAACAGTAGGATAGTGAGACAGTAAGACATTGAGTTAGTGAGACAGTGAGATAGGGAGACAGAAATATAGTGAGAGAGTAAGACAGTGAGATAGTGAGACAGTGAGATAGTGAGACAGTGAGTTAGTGAGACAGTAACAAATTAAAGCAGTGAGATAGTGTGGCAGTGAGATATTGAGACAGTAAAACAGTGAGATATTGAGACAGTAAAACAGTAGGAAAGTGAGACAGTGAGATAGTGAGACAGTGAAATAGGGAGACAGTAATATAGTGAGACAGTAAGACAGTGAGATAGTAAGACATTGAGCTAGTGTGGCAGTGAGATAGTGAGACAGAAATTATAGAATTTTCTTAAAACCCCTAAAACAGAAAGACAGTGAGACATTAAAACAGTAGGATAGTGAGACAGTGAGCTAGTGAGACAGTAAAACAGTAGGATAGTGAGACAGTGAAATAGTGAGACAGTGAAATAGGGAGACAGTAATATAGTGAGACAGTAAGACAGTGAGATAGTAAGACATTGAGCTAGTGTGGCAGTGAGATATTGAGACATTAAAACAGTAGGATAGTGAGACAGTGAAATAGTGAGACAGTGAGATAGGGAGACAGTAATATAGTGAGACAGTAAGACAGTGAGATAGTAAGACATTGAGCTAGTGTGGCAGTAAAACAGTAGGATAGTGAGACAGTGAGTTAGTGAGACAGTAAAACAGTAGGATAGTGAGACAGTGAAATAGTGAGACAGTGAGATAGTGAGACAGTAAAACAGTAGGATAGTGAGACAGTAAGACATTGAGTTAGTGAGACAGTGAGATAGGGAGACAGAAATATAGTGAGAGAGTAAGACAGTGAGATAGTGAGACAGTGAGTTAGTGAGACAGTGAGTTAGTGAGACAGTAACAAATTAAAGCAGTGAGATAGTGTGGCAGTGAGATATTGAGACAGTAAAACAGTAGGAAAGTGAGATAGTGAGATAGTGATTTACTGAGAGTGAGTTAGTGAGACAGTAATATATTAAAGCAGTGGGATAGTGAGACACTGATTTACTGAGAGTGAGTTAGTGAGACAGTAATATATTAAAGCAGTGAGATAGTGAGACAGTAATATAGTAGGATAGTGAGACAGTAAGACAGTGAGACAGTAAAACAGTGGGATAGTGAAACAGTAAGACAGTGAGGCAGTAATATAATAGGATAGTGAGATAGTAAGACAGTGAGATAGTGAGACAGTATGACAGTGAGGTAGTGAGACAGTAAGACTATTTTAATACAGTGTTTTATTCTGTAACCTCTCTAACTGCATCTCTTTAACTACTTAATATACTTATTGGCTTAAAAACTGTGATCTGTCTCCCCCCAGTGGTTGATTGTGATAATGCAAGCTGCCGGTGACGTCACTGCTCAGGAAATTACGTAATTTGAGAAGTCTTTAAAATGTTTATCTCAATATGGAAAAAGGTTTGGAAAAGAAAAACTCTTTTCTAGAAAGTCTCGTCTAAAACTAGAATATACAGACACAGATATGTGTTTGTATGAGTTTTTATTTAAAAAAAAGAGTCAAAAATTCAAGTATTTTCGTAATCTCTATTAAACAATTGATAAAATGGATTTTTTTTGTATTTACTATTTTTAAGATGAGTTCAAGCACAATGAAAATTCATGCACAATGTCTCAGCAGTTCGATATAGAAATAAAAATGGCCCGCGTGTGTTAATTTTTGTGCTGGAGCGCCATCTGCTGGTGAGAGGGAAAATAAATGTTGTATCCGGGCCACCAGGAGGCGCAAGAGAGCTGAACGTGCTCGTGAGCAACTGGTTAATTTATAGAGTTCTCTTTATAAACAGAAAGTAAAGAAAATTCTTTAACATTATACTCAAATGTAAACAATCCTAGTATTTTATGTTAATTATCAAATTATTAATTAATTCATAATACTTTATCAGCTGTGAAGTGTGAAGGATGAAGAGGTGGAATAGTTTATACAAACTTTGGGTTCTCACCTGTCGGGTTCTCACCTGTGTGACGTCATCAGTGACGGCATCAGTGATACAGTGATGTCATCAGGTCAGAATAGTCCAGAGTTTGTGCCATCTGAAAGGAGGAAAGAAGATAAGGAGACTTGGTGGTGGAATGAGGAAGTTCAGGATAGTATCCAGAGGAAGAGATTAGCCAAGAAGAAGTGGGACATGGACAGGACTGAAGAGAATAGAAAGGAATACAAGGAGTTACAGCGCAGAGTGAAGAGGGAGGTGTCTAAGGCCAAGCAGAAGGCATATGACGAGTTGTACACTAGGTTAGACACTAGAGAAGGAGAGAAGGACTTGTACAGGTTAGTTAGGCTGAGGGATCGAGATGGGAAGGATGTGCAGCAAGTTAGAATTATTAAGGATCGAGATGGAAGGGTGCTCACAAGTGAGGAGAGTGTACAGAGGAGATGGAAGGAATACTTTGAGGAGCTGATGAATGAGGAAAATCAGAGGGAAAAAAGAGTAGAAGGGGTGAACTCTGTGGAACAGGAAGTAGATAAGATTAGAAAGGATGAAGTCAGGAAGGTTTTGAAGAGGATGAAAAGTGGAAAGGCAGTTGGTCCTGACGACATCCCGGTAGAGGTCTGGAAGTGTCTAGGAGAGGCAGCAGTGGAATTTTTAACTAGTTTGTTCAACAGGGTTTTAGAGAGTGAGAGGATGCCTGAGGAATGGAGAAGGAGTGTGTTAGTGCCGAGCTTTAAGAATAAGGGTGACGTGCAGAGTTACTATAGGGGGATAAAGTTGATGAGCCATACAATGAAGCTGTGGGAAAGAGTAGTGGAAGCTAGGTTAAGGAAGGTGGTGGAAATTTGTGAGCAGCAGTATGGCTTCATGCCCAGAAAGAGCACAACAGATGCAATTTTTGCTCTGAGAATGTTGATGGAGAAGTATAGGGATGGTCAGAGGGAGTTGCACTGTGTGTTTGTAGACTTAGAGAAAGCGTATGACAGGGTGCCAAGAGAAGAGCTGTGGTACTGTATGAGGAAGTCAGGAGTAGCAGAGAAGTATGTCAGAGTGGTGCAGGACATGTATGAGAGGAGCAGGACAGTGGTGAGGTATGCTGTAGGTCAGACAGAGGAGTTTACAGTGGAGGTGGGACTGCATCAGGGATCGGCTCTGAGCCCCTTCCTGTTTGCTATAGTGATGGACCAGTTGTCAGAGGAGGTCAGACAGGAGTCTCCTTGGACGATGATGTTTGCAGATGACATTGTGATCTGTAGTGAGAGCAGGGAGCAGGTGGAGGAAAACCTGGAGAGGTGGAGGTTTGCGCTGGAGAGAAGAGGAATGAAAGTCAGTCGTAGTAAGACTGAGTACATGTGTGTGAATGAAAGGGAGGGAAGTGGAACGGTAAGGTTACAGGGTGAAGAGGTGAAGAAGGTACAGGAGTTTAAGTACTTGGGGTCAACAGTCCAGAGTAATGGAGAGAGTGGGAAAGAGGTAAAGAAGCGAGTGCAGGCAGGTTGGAGTGGGTGGAGAAAGGTGTCAGGAGTTCTGTGTGATAGGACAGTGGTGAGACCGGCCGTGCTGTATGGTTTAGAGACAGTGTCACTGAAGAAGAGACAGGAGTCTGAGCTAGAGGAAGCCGAGCTGAAGATGTTGAGGTTCTCTTTGGGAGTGACGAGATTGGACAAGATTAGGAACGTGTACATCAGAGGGACAGGTCATGTTGGACGTTTGGGGGACAAAGTTAGGGAGGACAGATTAAGATGGTTTGGACATGTTCAGAGGAGGGAGAGTGAGTATATTGGTAGGAGAATGTTGGACATGGAGCTGCCAGGCAGGAGGCAAAGAGGAAGGCCAAAGAGGAGGTATATGGATGTAATTAATGAGGATATGAAGCTAGTGGGTGCAAGTGTTGAGGATGCAGAAGATAGGGATAGGTGGAGAGAGATGATTCACTGTGGAGACCCCTGAAGGGAAAAGCCAAAAGAAGAAGAAGAAGAAGTGTGTGTGTGTGTGTGTGTGTGTGTGTGTGTGTGTGTGTGTGTGTGTGTGTGTGTGTAAAAACGGTTAAAAGTACTATTTTTTGTAATATTTTTATTAATGAAAAATTGCAACCTCTGGCACATTGCTGTGGAATAAAAGGAATAAAACAGTTCAAGGTTTGCTGTTGTAGATAAATCATAGACTGACATGGATTGTGTCAGTATTTATGTAATGGGATTGTAATTCACCTTGCAGCCAGCAGGGGTAACAATATTTTAACAATATTGCTTTTTAAACATCTACTGGTTATTATTTTTTACCTCTTATGTCTCTTAACTTCTCCAGAGAGTCCAGGAGTCTGTGGCATCATCTGGACTAAAGTTAAGCTGTAAGTCAGAGGTGTATATTTGATCCTAACTGTTAAAAGAGTGCTCGAGTGCTCGAGTAGCCATAAAACAACTTGTTGAACAAATGTAATTTGTTCAATTCCTTATTGAACAAATTACATATAACAAAAAACAGATGCTAAATATCTGTGTAGCACTACAGGGACTGGAAAAGCGGCCACTTTAGCTGAGTTTGGAGAAGATTGAGAACAAGATTGAGAGGAAGTGCACAGCATTTTTGCATAGTTTATGTACATGGTAACTAGAGTGTATAAAGTAGACTGTTGAACATCTGATTCCAGATTTATTCCTTCTTTTTAGTGTTATAATAAGCTCCACTCTTCTCTTCTGTGAAGGCTTTCCACCAGATGTTGGAGTGATGGAGTGTGGCTGATGATTTGGGTTCATCTACAGGAGCTTTAGTGAGAACAGACTCTGATGTTCAGGATGATAAGGAGACTCCAGTTCCAGTTCATCCCAACGGTGTTCAGTGGGGTTGAGTCTGAATCAGGGCTCAGTGCAGGACACTCGAGTTCTTCCAGGGTTTATAAAGCTACAATATACAAAGACATTCTATACAATTGTGTACTCTGAGGCAACAGTTTGGAGAAGAAGCACATATGGGTGTCATGGTCAAGGGTAAATATATATATTTGATACAGTGTGTTTCACCATCATTAGTCAACCAGAGAGAAGATCACAGGAATGTTCTGCATCTACATCTGAGATGTGTGTGGACTCGGGGAAGAGATTAAAGCCTGTCTTATTTAAGCTTTACCCAAAGATCAGAAATCACTCTCTCTCACTCACTCACTCACTCACTCACTCATTCTCTACCGCTTATCCGAACTACCTCGGATCACGGGGAGCCTGTGCCTATCTCAGGCGTCATCGGGCATCAAGGCAGGATACACCCTGGACGGAGTGCCAACCCATCACAGGGCACACACACACTCTCATTCACTCACGCACTCACACACTACGGACAATTTTCCAGAGATGCCAATCAACCTACCATGCATGTCTTTGGACCGGGGGAGGAAACCGGAGTACCAGGAGGAAACCCCCGAGGCAAAGGGAGAACATGCAAACTCCACACACACAAGGTGGAGGCGGGAATCGAACCCCCAACCCTGGAGGTGTGAGGCGAACGTGCTAACCACTAAGCCACCGTGCCCCCAGATCAGAAATCAGTGAAGCATAATATTAATTAAACATAATTTTACATCATTTAGTAACTTACCATAGATAGATAGATGTTGCTATATGACGTGACGTGACATACAGCTAAGTACGGTGACCCATACTCGTTCTCTGCATCGAATCTCTGCATCTCTGCATTTAACCCATCCAAAGTGCACACACACAGCAGTGAACACACACACACCGTGAACACACTCGGAGTAGTGGGCAGCCATTTATGCTGTGGCGCCCGGGGAGTAGTTGGGGGGGTTCGGTGCCTTGCTCAAGGGCACCTCAGTCGTGGCCGGCCCGAGACTCGAACCCACAACCTTAGGGTTAGGAGTCAAACTCTCTAACTATTAGACCACGACTTCCCCAACACTGTGTCTTGTGTAAAGGTCATGTTCCCACAGTGCACTTGAGGAAAGAACCAGGCCTGCAGACTGTGTGTGTGTGTGTGTGTGTGTGTGTGTGTGTAAAATATTCTCTGAGGAAGCCTATTTTGGTTTATCACTGGGTCTAAAATGGAGGTCAGAAACATTACAAGACTTCACTGATTAGTTTTGAGAATGAAGAATAGTTTATAAAACATAACTATGAGGCCTTTAAATACTTGATCATTTTATTTCAAGAAATAGATAACGGTGAATAAAATACTGCAAGGTTCCTGTTCTCACTTATATTATAACAGATCGTTCCCTTAAGTTATTCATTCATTCATTGATTTTCTACCGCTTTATCCGAACTTCTCGTGTCACGGAGAACCTGTGCCTATCTCAATAAGACCAAAATAAAACAGCTTGTACTCGACCGTAAACTCCACTGTTACTGCTGACGGGTACAAAGCTTTGACCCTGGAGACTCGATGCATAAATATTTACTGTATTTCTTCTTAACTGTACACAAAATACATGACGTGTTAGAATGAGAATTGTCATCAGGACGAACAGAGATCAAAACCATCTGGAAATAGGTTGATGCATCAGCAGGACTGACGGAGAAATGAAATAAAGAACGCAGAACGGATATTGTGTAGAAGTAAACAGGCTCAGAGATATAAAGGAAAACACTTCGCAAGACTTCGCAACCTTTTTGGTGGAAGTCGTGATGATGAACTGAAAAAAATGTTTTCCGTTTATGTGCACTGTAATTTTGAATCTGGTCTTAACTGTAACTGTAAGCTAAATTTTAGAATGGTGTGTGTGTGTGTGTGTGTGTGAGTGTGTGTCTGCATTTCCTTCAGCTGTGATATGTGATAGTTAAATCTACTGGAGGCATTAAAATAGCTCACATGTTACGTTCAGAATGTTCCCTGATGCAAGTGTGTGTTTTGTGTGCGTGTGTGTGTGTGTGTGTATGTGTGTGTGTGTGTGTGTGTGTGTGTGTGTTCAGGGTTTCAGACTTGAGGATCCCAAGTGAGTACAGTGTGTCCCTCAGAGGGGAACTTATTTTACCTCAAACACATTCAGAGAGAGAGAGAGAGAGAGAGAGAGAGAGAGAGAGAGTGTGTGTGAGAGAGGCTGGCGAACGAGGCCAATGTTGAAACATGTTCCCTTCATGATAGGACGCTGTGAAACACGCCGATAAAACCAACGAGTTTAAATATGACAACAAGTGCCAGCTTCTACCTTATCACTGACTAACACTCAGAGAGAGAGAGCGAGCGAGAGAGAGAGAGAGCAAGAGAGAGAACGAGAGAGGGTTAAGGAAGAGAGATGAGAAAAACAGAGAGCAAGATTATGACCTGGGGAGAGACAGGCAAGAAGAAGTAGAGAGAGAATAAAGAGAAAGGGCTTAGAGGTTATAACACATGAAAGACAGACGGAGGGCAAAGGAGACAGACTGAGAAAGAGAGAGCAGGAGAAAGGCAGAGAGAGGGAGGGGCAGTAGGAGAAACAGACAGACAGAGAGACAGACAGAAAAAGACAAAATGGACAGAAAATGAAAGAAAGAAAGACAGAGAGAAAGAAAGGGAGAGAGAAACAGTGAGAGAAAGCAGACAGATGGTCAGACATATCAGTGTGAACCGTGTGAAAGACCCTAAAGCCTGGTTCCTCGGATGGACCTGTACAGGATTTGTGTCTGTCCCTGTCCTCTTGGACATGCTTAGAGATGGTGTTATGTCACAGGGGCACCTGAAGCTCCTCCCCCAGTCGAGACAGATTTCCTGCTCAGATCTTTATCTGGAAATCCCACCGAGGCTTTTTTTAGCTGTCAGGGTCAGAGGGCTCCTGAGGTAGCGTGAGCAGAGACCAGTAGACAAGGTGCAATAACAAGTGCTGCTATTTGCTCTCCAAACAGAGGCCTGTTTGCTGTTTATATGAACTCATTTACTCTTTAGGAGAAACTGAAGGACTTTTGGTATGAAGGAGAGATTCGCCTGAAATAAAACTTACTCCAAAAAAAATTATGAATCCTTTACAGAAAAACAAATGTACAGAGATTTGTGTCTAATACTAATGTTAGCATCTAGGAGAGTAGAGCTTTAGGTGTTTTAAAATCTAACCAATCACAGTCTCCTCCCCCAATGTCACTATAACTAATCACAGGCTCCTCCCCCAATGTCACTGTACCCAATCACAGTCTCCTCCCCCAATGTCACTATAACTAATCACAGGCTCCTCCCCCAATGTCACTATAACCAATCACAGTCTCCTCTATCACAGTCTTCCTCCCACAATGTACTGTAACCAATCATTGGCTCCTCCCCCAATGTCACTATAAACAATCACAGTCTTCTCCCACAATGTCACTATAAACAATCACAGACTCCTCCCACAATGTCACTATAACCAATCACAGTCTCCTCCCACAATGTCACTGTAACCAATCACAGTCTCCTCCCACAATGTCACTGACTCCAATTAGATCACAGTCTCCTCCCACAATGTCACTGTAACCAATCAGAGGCTCCTCCCACAATGTCACTGTAACCAATCAGAGGCTCCTCCCACAATGTCACTGTAACCAATCAGAGGCTCCTCCCACAATGTCACTGTAACCAGATTTATCTAGTCTTTTCAATGACAACGGTATCTCTGTTACAAAGATACACTGGAGACGCCTTCATACTGAAAACATACACAGTGTTTAAAACCCTTAGAGGGATGTATGTACTGTATATTTATAACTGTTCATACAAGTTCTATAAACTAAATATATTTACATGAAAACAGAAGAATTCGACTTATTGCAATGACAGAAAGCCATAAGCAGAACGGATGTCACAGGTAACAGTCCCACCATCTCACGCTGCTCTCTGACCCTTCACCTGCTTTCCCATCCTCCACCCTCAGCTGGAGAACGGCAGGAATTTCTCCTCATTAGTCGGGGCTTATTATTAAAACGTACAGAGCCCGAGCTGGAACAAAAGCCCAGGGAGAACAAATAAGGCACCAACCCCTAAAATACTCTGGCTTGGAACAAGATGTCCTCCACAATTAGTGTTTCTGTGACCTGGATCAGTTTGTGTTGAGACTAATCAGAAACGTTTGGTCTAATTATAGCACAGCGCTGTGGAATTTCTGATTAGAATTTGTCAGAATTTGTTGATTAATTTTCTGTTACAGTATCGTAAAGATCTGACGTAATTGAACCAGAAATGTATTTAAAAGGCATGATCTTATTTAACAATGAAAAATATGTTTAATTAATGATTTGCTAATGATTTGTTTAGGAAGGATCCTCCAGTGTCAGCGCTTTGTAACCCTCAGAGATGAAGCTTTGAATTTAAATGTCTGATTACTGATTACAGCATTTAGTAAGAGCCTTAATCCAAAGCAACTTACATTTTATCTCATTTTTTATACAACTGAGCAATTAATGGTTAAGGGCCTTGCACAGGGGCCCAGCGGTAGGCTCTTGGCAGACCTGGGACTCAAACTCATGACCTTCCACTCAGTGGTCCACCACCTTAACCGCTAAGCCACCACATCCCCCTGCACACGTCGCCCTGCACAATGGAGAAAAATCGGAACCAATGTAAAATAATATATTTTTTTTAATTATTGAATTTTGTTCATTAACCAAAAATAAGTCACATCAGGCACAAATACACAATTCTTTCTCTTTCACTATTTTTAAATGAAATACTTTTAATATGAAAGTGAATAACTTTAGAATTAATTTTAAAAAAATGAAACATTTTTGAAAAGTGACATTATCAAATATAATTATATGAAATTATAATGTCCACATATAATGTCAGATATAACATGATTATATGTTTTTCTTTCAGGTTTTGTCATTATATCACACTGTAGCAGAGATGGGGGACTCGAGTCATATGACTTGACTCGAGTCCGACTTAAGAGACTCGCAAATTAGAGACTTGAGACTTGCTTGACAAATATTAAAAAAAGACTCGACTTGACTTTGACTTGACATTCATGACTTGAGACTTGACTCGGACTTGAGTTAAATGACTCAGAGATGGGGACTCGACTTGACTCGAGTCAGACTTGCTTGACAAATATTAAAAAATACTCGACTTGACTTTGACTTGAGACTTACTTGTGACTTGCACATGTGTGACTTACTCCCACCTCTGCACTGTAGGCCTAGAAGTCCTCAGAGACCTCACTGTGCTTGCAGGTCGAGGTAAAGAGTTTCCCTTTAGCACAGATAAAGAATAACAAACTGACCTTCATCATTATTGGAAAGGACAGAACTGGTCTCACCTTAGATGCTAATAGCTTTGTGTTGTGTCCTGTAGAGTAGGAGGAAATGCTAGCTGGTGGTTTTGGGTTGCACCTGGTAACCGAGTCCTGACTCAGCTGGTTGATCTGCTCAGGCCCGAATATCATCTTGCACAGTGCGCAGTTTGTTACCAGGTGAGTTCTGACCGAACACAGACCTCCATGCCACACTCTTATTAGATTTATTAATGATCTATCTCACTAACAATTCCTACAGTGGCTTCATACCACAATGCTGTTTAATTCTGGATTCTAATTGGTCAGAAGGTTTTGATTAGTTTTCTAGACAGAAGCACGGGTTTATATTAATGCGCTATGGTTATCGTTTCTATAGTAACGTCTATAGTGTGGTGGACACTTTGTTTAAAAGGGTTTTGTGTATGTTTTTATTAAGAAGGAGTCTCCAGTGTCAGCACGCTGTAAGAAACGAAGACATTGTGACATTGTGGGCGGGACCTTGGTCTCTCATTGGTCACAGAGATGTGTTTGTTCAATGGTCCAGAGGGTTACTGTGACTTTGTGGGTGAGCATGAAATCTGATTGGATACAGTGACATTGTGGGAGGAGACTTATCATTTCTACAATAACAACTCACTGCCAGGGAATCATATGACCGTTCCTTACTAAATAAATTAAGTTGAATTGTTAGCAAATTGTTGTGTTGAAGGGGAATAAAACACTTCAGTACAGCACTGCTGTAGGAAAATAATCAACTCCAGGGCTGATACACATCAGACAATGCAGTCCCTGAAATTGTTATCTAGCTTCAGAACTTACTGTTCGTAACATGCTAACATGTTTAAAACGGATCGCTAACTTCGTATCTTACTGTTAGTTACTAATTCGTTGCAAATAGAATTATAGAAATGTAATTAGTTACCTTCATAATTTAATATTCCCATCAGTGTTAGTTTAGAATATTTTAAAAGAATATTAAATCTATTGAATTAAACCTAATTGTTTGGACACAGCATGGGGTTTTATTTTTACACTCCCTACTTACACTCCCTGGTTACGCGGCTTTAGAGACATACATTTGTTTGCAGTAATATAAAGACTGAATGTTTTGAGTGTCATTGTGATCCACACAGAAGACCTGCTCACACTCCTGACTGCTGTTTTCACCAATAACATGACACTGCAGGAATGTGTAAATAAGTTCAGTTTAAATTCCACGCTCTCGTTCTTCTGCCATTACTCATTGTCACATAGTTACAGGTTTTTTCTGATTATATCGGAACACCTTTGTACTCAGTAAGTACAAGACTCAGGTTTCCAGTTCTACTGTTCATTTTTGTTCAGTGAGCTCAGGTGTGGTGTGACGGGATCACGCCGAGGTGAGGCACGTCTCATTACCTGCTCAGGCAGGAACAGTGTAGTGAAAACAATACCAGGGATGTGGATTATCGATCATTCACACACTCTGATCCACACGGGGAGTATTCCAGACATATTTGTCATTAGGAGTGTACTGATCCTTTAGTTTTACACTTGTTCTTGAAGGTGACTCTAACTTACATGGAAGAGAAATATTAAAATGGATAGAAAGGATAGCAGAGATTTACAATCTGTCGTAGCTTTACCACAATCATTCTCTACCTCAGCATCAGACTCTGTTCAGAGGTTTTATTCCATGGTGTTATATAATTATATAATAATGATTATATAATAATTCATTTTAGACCACTTTTTATACTCAAAGTGCTGCACAATTAAGTAGAAAAAAAATACACAACTAGATTTGTAAAGTTCGTCGAGACAAACTTTGATGTTGGCTTTGACGGTGCAAGTATTCGCAAAGGCCGGTGCTTTTTGGAGGCGAGTGGACATAAGGGTTAGTGTTACTTTTGGAGGCAAGTGGACAGAAAGATTGTGAAAGCTACTGGACCGCTAGGGTGCCAATACTTTTGGAGGCGAGCGGACATGAGCATGTGACATGATCCGAATACCCATGAGGCAGTTCCCCTCATTGTGCTGAGTGTTTTGATATGTCACATGTCCATGTTGTGCAAATTTTTTATTTTCACGTGATGACACGTGACGACACGTGACGTGACGTGACCATAACACACGTGAGGCACTTCCCCTCATTGGGCTGAGTGTTTTGATATGTCACATGTCCGTGTTGTGCAAATTTTTTATTTTCACGTGATGACACGTGACGACACGTGACGTGACGTGACCATAACACACGTGAGGCACTTCCCTTCATTGGGCTGAGTGTTTTGATATATGACATGTCCATGTTGTGCTAATTTTTGATTTCGCTTATTTTGGGGGCGGGGCTACACGTGACGTCACGTGACGTGACCAAAATACACGTGGGGCAGTTCCCCTCATTGTGCTGAGTGTTTTGATATGTCACATGTCCATGTTGTGCTAATTTTTGATTTCGCTTATTTTGGGGGCGGGGCTACACGTGACGTCACGTGACGTGACCAAAATACACGTGGGGCAGTTCCCCTCATTGTGCTGAGTGTTTTGATATGTCACATGTCCATGTTGTGCAAATTTTTGATTTCGCTTATTTTGGGGGCGGGGCTACACGTGACGTCACGTGACGTTACCAAAATACACGTGGGGCAGTTCCCCTCATTGTGTTGAGTGTTTTGATATGTCACATGTCCATGTTGTGCAAATTTTTTATTTTCACGTGATGACACGGTGACCAAAATACACGTGGGGCAGTTCCCCTCATTGGGCTGAGTGTTTTGATATATGACATGTCCATATTGTGCTCATTTTTGATTTCGCTTATTCTGGGGGCGGGGCTACACGTGACGTCACCAGTATACCCGGTGGGGTGCCAATACTTTTGGCAAAAAGTGGCTACTGAGGGTTTGGACATTTCATGTCAATACTGCAGTCATTATGGGATTCTACTTATTATTATACTGCATAGAACACAGGAGAGAAGCCGTGCCTGAGCTCTGCGCACGCTGCGTGTGTGAAAGCTTAGAGGAATTTTAGGAATTCCCCATTCAAGTCTATGGGACGTTCCATCGTCGACTACGGGAAAACCGAAAGTTCCGTCGGAACGCCGAGTCCGGAACTTTGTCCGGAGTAACGTCCTAAAGAACCTGTCCGAGTTTGGTGTAAATCGCTCGAAAACTTGCGAGTTATAAACCTCCAAAATTTATAATGGAAGTGGATACGAAAAAAGGCCACTTTGAGCTTCCGTACCGAGAATGCCGGAATTCCGATTGCTTAGAAAAGTAGTAGCAATAAACTTCAGACCAGGGTCTACGACATATCCGAATTTGGTGCATGTGGCTCGAAAGCTCTAGGAGGAGTTACTCTTGATAAATTTGTGGCTAAGAATAATAATAATAATAATAATAATAATAATAATAATAATAATAATAATAAGCTTATAAAGGAAATCAGAATGTTGGCTTCTACAAAGCCAACATAATTAGAAGTAATAAAGTAGTACAAATAAAATAAGTGTAAGAAAAAAAAATTATAAGATACAAAAATGTAAAATATGGAAAGAAATACATATGCAAAACAATAGAAATTAATCAACAAACACAAAAAAATAAATAAGCATAAATCATATTAATAAATAAATATAAAAACAACTAGAAATAAATATTTCAATGTTTTTATTTAAAGCCAATTTGGTGTTTTATTCCTCTAGGACCACATCAGCATGCCAATAATTGCAAATATACAATTTTTGTTTTTTTTATGACAGAAGGACATCATATTTTTTATCTTATTAGTGAAACAGCCATGAGATTTTACTGACGTCAAAGCAGCTATAAACCATCATTCCTTCACCAGCCCCTCTTTTTCTCTCTCTCTCATCAAGTTAATACTGTAAACTCCTTAAAGTTCAGATTCACTGTTTACAGATTCGATTAGATGAAGCGCTGACACTAGAACTCCAAAGATTAAAGTGGGGCCGTGTGTTAGCCTAGTGATTAAGGTGTCGGGCTACCAATCATAAGGTTGTGAGTTCGATCCCAGGTCCACCAGGATGCCACGTTGGGCCCCTAACCCTCAATTGCTCAGTTGAATAATAAGAAAATGAGATCATGTAAGTCTCATTCCTGGAAATGTAAATATTTCTGCTTTTAGAAAATGTCACCGCATCAATGATTACGGATGTTTACATGGAGCACATTCCCCAGAACAGAAACATTAACATGTCAGAACGAGCGCATTGATAAAAACCTGTGCTACTGTCGAAGCTGCTGGTAGAAACTTCAACACCTTCTGACCAATCGCAATCCAGAGTAACCTAATGTAAATAATGTCTTTATAATAAACTTATATATGCTATTTATGGACATACATACATTCAGCCACTCTTCTTCATTTCTGTACAGTCATCACACACTGAGTCCCACCTCCACATACACACACACACACACACACACACACACATACACACACATACACACACACATACACACACGCACACCACATTCGACCAATCCCCAAAGTGCATTTTTCAAATCTGCAGAAAGGGCAGGGACGAGAGAGCAGGAACTCAGGGTGGACAAGTTCAGTTTAAAACATGACCGTCATGCTGCAGTCTGATGAAACTGAGGCACCCTGTTTTGTCACAAGGAAGTGTTTTCATTCAAGTTTCAAAACTCTCTCAAAAATTTCAGCAAGTTAACAAGGAAACCTTGTTCAGCGTTTTAACAGGTGGTTACTACAAAAGAACAGTGTTTAAAAAAAAGAGAAAAACCTCTGAAAATGTTTTGCACCCGTTACACCCCGACTTATTAGTGTAATTGTATAAAATAGTCAGAAGTTTTTTGGCACATCCAGAAACTAATATTTTTTTCTGTTTTTTTTTATATAAATACTGGAACAAATAGTTATTCAAAAGGCTTCATGATGTCTGGGTTCTCATTAAAAATCATTTGTTGTTTTTTTTAAACGTTCAAAGCTTAAAATAATTAAAATAATCAAAAAATGGCATGAGAGTTCATAGCAAATATAAACAATTTGGCTTGTTTGCTTGATATTATTTATTTTTATTAATATTTATGGAGTGGTTTGTATCAGAGATGAACTGAGTCTAATAAATTTCAGCAAAGCAAAATAAATCAATCAAATAGTGAAGCTTGCTGTATCATGATACCTTCAAGCTTGCTCTCTTTCTCTCTCTCTCTCTCCCTCTCTCTCTCTCTCTCACACACACACACACAGACACACACTTAGGCTCCAGTCTTAAATATGTGTGTGAAAGGTGAGTATAGATCAGACTGTGTTCAGACATGTACAGGATGTCAGACAACAACGTCGTAAACATAACCAGCTGATGGCTGACTTCAGGTTTAGTAATGAACAACAGAGTTTAGTTTAAATTATAATTCCGTCCTAGATGTCCAGATGAGTGTGTATGGACTGATTAAATGCAGGAAGGAAAAAAGGATGATAAACATATCCAACTAACAGAGTGAATATTAATGAATAAGTGATCATCATGTTGGACAACTATTTAACAGTTTCAAAAGATATTTAAATAGCTTTCAGCCTCGTATTCATTTCTGGGGTAAAATGAAGCATGTTGACATAAATATATATAGTATAAAAAACTAATATCATATTAGCCTAATATATATTTATTATATGTATGGTCCAATGCTATAATTCACTGGATTAAGCTACAAAGTTATACAGTTTTAGTAGTTTCATAAATATTGTATTATTTATATAACATTTTTAATAAGTAAATTCTATTTTTTTAATTTTCTAATTTAACCATTTATAAAAACAACATCTACATAGTAAAAAAAAAAGTGCTAGTGAATTGTTCGTAGTCAATTTTTTTAGTTTTAACATATTAATATATTTATTGATATTATGTGTCATTTATTATCTGTTAGTAAACAATAAAAGTATATTTTTATAAAATTATAATTCATTTGTTCTGTAAAATTAATCTCTAATATTATATATAAAATGGAATTTTATTTGCAGTTCTGACGATTTATTTGTTCATAATAGGATTTAGTTTAGTTGTAGTTTAGTTCTCAGGATACAGAACTTCTAAAGAATGTCAACATAGAGGTCTGTTATTCTATTGGCTGGTGAAGTGCTACATACATACCTGAGTCTGTGATTGGCTGAAACACTGCTGTGGTGCGTGAAGCCCCTCCTACTGTAAGGAAAAGTGGGCGGACACAAGCAATATTTACAAACAGTGTTTAAAGAGACAGAAGTCACTCTGAGCTGCTGGGACAGACCAGGGTCAGGAAAGCAGAGGAAAGGAAAAATCTGTTCAGTTCTTTAAGTTTGTTTTGTATTTTTGTACATTTTTCATTATTCTCCTCCTTTTGTGACTGTGTCTATTGTATAAAAATACAAAACCAAATCAAAGCGAAAAGTTTGTAGCAACACTTCAGCAACAGAGTCAGTTTCTTAGTGCTAATAATTAACATTAATGTATAAAAATTCTTTACATCCCTAATATTAACATGTAAGTGTTTTGCTGTCTTGAGTTTTTTTAACATCCTGATATCTCAAGTCTGTCATATAGTGTAGTGTAGTGCAGTGTAGTGTACAGTAGTGTAGTGTAGTGTACAGTAGTGCAGTGTAGTGTACAGTAGTGTAGTGTAGTGTACAGTAGTGCATTGTAGTGTACTGTAGTGTAGTATACAGTAGTACAGTGTAGTGTAATGTAGTGTACAGTAGTATACTGTTCTAAAAGTTCAATATACAGTCATTATATTATATACTGTACACTACATTACACTACAGTAGAGTAGTGTAGTGTAATGTAGTGTACAGTAGTGTAGTGTACAGTATATAATATAATGACACTACACCAATACACTACACTACTGTACACTACACTGCCCTGTAATGTAGTGTACAGTAGTGTAGTGTAGTGTACAGTAGTGTAGTGTAGTGTAGTGTAATGTAGTGAAGTGTAGTGTAATGTAGTGTACAGCAGTGTACTGTAGTGTAGTGTAATGTAGTGTACAGTAGTGTAGTGTAATGTAGTGTACAGTAGTGTAGTGCAATATAGTGTACAGTAGTGTAGCGTAGTGTAGACTAGTGTAGTGTAGTGTAGTGTAATGTACAGTAGTGTAGTGTACAGTAGTGTAGTGTAGTGTACAGTAGTTTAGTGTACTGTAATGTAGTGTAGTGTACTGTAATGTAGTGTACTGTACAGTAGTGTACAGTATATAATATAATGACTGTATATTGAACTTTTAGAACAGTATACTACAGTACAGTACAGTAAAGTACAGACACTATGGTACACTACACTACTGTACACTACACTACACTACACTACACTTCTGTACACTAGTAGTATACTGTAGTATACTGTTCCAAAAGTTTAATATACAGTCATTAAGACAATGTGGCAAACAATTCAACCTTTTGAACAAAACCTCCGCCTAAATAATTGCTATATCATGCGTTTTGAGATGCTGTGGCTGTAAAGAGTGATTATTTAAGAGTAAATGAATAGGTTTTGCTGTTCTCCTCTGACCTGGCTCATCAACATGGTGTTTCCATCCACTGATTTGGTGTTTGTTGCTTTTCACCACATTCTGTTTGGGGAAATCCCAGGACATCAGCAGTTTCTGAAGAAAACAATAAAACAGCTCATCTTGCACCAATACCCATGCTCCATATCACTGAGATATTTTTTTCCCCTTATTTTGATGTTTTATTTACTAAAGCAATTGCAATTTTTAATGAGTTGTTTTGTGCTGACACATGATTGGTTATTAGGGTGTTTGAGTCAATGAGCAGATGTTTCCGTTAAAGTGGATGGTGAGAGTCTATAATT
Source organism: Tachysurus vachellii (assembly GCF_030014155.1). Taxonomy (NCBI): domain Eukaryota; kingdom Metazoa; phylum Chordata; class Actinopteri; order Siluriformes; family Bagridae; genus Tachysurus; species Tachysurus vachellii. The sequence goes on along the minus strand of NC_083478.1, from coordinate 1,612,168 downwards.
ATACTTATATCAATACTAGTACTGATAATAATACCGCTAAAACTTTATATTAATATAAATATCATTCTTTAAATGTGACACCATTATAAACAGAGGTAAGTTGCTGGGCTCCCCCCCTCCCCTCCCCTCCTCTCAACTCCCCTCCCCCTTTCTCCTCTTTTATTGTGCACGAACCTTGTGTAACATCGTGATTGGCTCAGGAAGCTGTTGTGGGCGTGGCGGTGGGCGGGGCCGTGTGCGTCATTGCGTCACGATCAGCTGTTGTGAGCTTGTACGCTGTGATCCGAGGATCAGCTGGGCGAAGCAATAACAGCCAGGACAAAAACAACACAAATACATTAATGCACCAGAAACAGGTTTCAACAAGCAACAGGAAAAAGCCTGCACTTTTAAACCGTCGTGTAGTTTAAAAGTAATTTCTTCTAAGAAGAAAGTGTGTTTTTATTGTTATTCTAATTATTTCCATGTTAATGTGATCCTGGTGCATTAACACTACCTCATACTGAACCTGGGGCTTTAAGGCTTTTGTCGTGCTTTTTACTGTTTCGTCCACACGTTTACACGTTTTTTTTTTGGTGCTCCAGCAAAGGCAGGTAAGAGATATTTTTTTTAATCCCTTTTGTTGTTGTTTTTGTGGTCTGTATTTGTTTCCCCATCACATCCTGACCTCGTATATAATACCATAACATTCATACACTTTGGCTTTTAAATATGTATTGATCCAGAAAATGTCCAGATATTTTCCCCTACATGGAACATCATCTGCAGGCGACCGTTATGATGCCTTTTATAGCGTTCTTGTGTTGCCTTATAATAACCTCATCTCACTTGATCCTTTCTTAATACCTTCTGCACCGTTTCCTACAAAATCCTGATCTAATATTAATCGACCTTATACTTGTTTTCTTTTCAGTGTGATGTTCAACATTTATGCATGAACACTCCTTATCTCCCTCTATATATAGGCACAGAGAGATCTTATAACACGTATATAAAATCTATTTATACAGCTATATGTGTATAAATGTAGAGGTATGTGACCTGTGTGTGTGTGGATTACTGGTCAGCTGTAATACGGTTTATCAGAGCTATTATTGAGCCTTATAGCTCTGAAGAAAGTCCAGCAATGTCACATTACACATGTAGGAACATTCAGACTTCAAGTATCTATCCATTTATCCCTCTATCCATCTATCCCTCTATCCATTTATCCCTCTATCCATTTTTCCCTCTATCCCCCATCCCTCTATCCATCTATCCCATCATTTATCCATCTATCCCCTATCCATTTATCCATCTATCCATTTATCCATCTATCCGCATATCCCCCTATCCATCTATCTGCCTATCCATTTATCCATCTATCCCCCTACCCATCTACCCCCCTATCCCTCTATCCCTTTATCCCTCTATATCCTGTTTTTTTCCCCAACAGAAATGTAAACAAAGGTTGCTGCTGTAAACGTTGCCCTCATACATTATTTTTCGAGTCTATTACAACCTAGAAAAGTGATTTTTCCTAATCATCATCCACAGTGATGAATGTTTTGCACCATTTTTGTTCCTTTTTTCTCTCCTCTGTCTTTTTGTCCTGGGTATTTTTCCGTCCTCTAACCTCTTGAAGGCGGAGCTAACTGCGCCAATGACGTCAACACTTTGCGCCGCCCCACGACGCCCCGCCCACACGGACGCTTTTGGCTGAATCCCAAATGGCTGCCTGTGTTGTGTTTTTGAACAGATATAATACAGTATTCCTAATGAAAAATGTCTGTATTTACAAGGTTTTAAGGACAAAACTATACTTTTTATTCACAGGAAAAAAACATTACAAATAAATGTAAAGATTACAGAACTACAAAAGCACCATTATTGACAAAAAAAAAGCTAACCGATAACAGCTAACCAATGTTATTATAATTTTGTTTTGTTTTCAATTTAAAACTTGTCATAATGTATTATCAACTTTCTTATCTGTACAGTTAAACGTCAGACATAGTGATACCACAGCAATATAAAACAATTATACTCTTTATATGGCATTAAAGTATTCATTACAACCACATTTTGTCCCCTGCAAAAAAAAAAAAAACAGACAAACAAACTACCTTATATGTATTTTCTAAATAAAGATTCATTTAAAAAAAAACAACATGAATTCTAAATGTAATCCACCGGCTTGCTGTTTCTACATCTGTAATGAAATTCCCAGACCCTCGAGGTCCCCGGACCTCATCTGTAATTCTAACCATATGTAGTGCACAGGGTTAAGATTTTGAAAATTCAGCTCCATACTCTGTATAACGTACCCAGTGAAATGTATACTGAGTTTCCATTATAGCCGGTATCCTGGCGTATCTATTGGTCTAGAAGCTGCCTTTCCCTCTGTTCCTGCCTGTATAAGTGGACTGTGTAGGGAACAAATTAATAGTTAAGTACTATTTGTCCAGTAGGGAGCTTTGTGTAGTGTATAACATTGCAAGCGTCTTCTATCTAGTGTCTACTAACCAGAGTCTAGCGATTGTCTGACTGGTAGTCATTTTGGATTTGGTTTCACCCTTTGTATATGAGAGCTATATAGGTTATGAGATTAGTAAGTGTACATGACGTGTAATGCTATACATTTTGTAATTGCATATAGAGTTTATACTGATTACCCAATTTCTATAAAATTAATAGGGTCTTAACTAATGCAATGAAGAAATATGGAGCTGACATAAGTGCACTACTTAGAGTTTAAACAAAATGATATCGTGTAGAGTATAAACACTGAGGTAGACATTGAGAGCGGTTGCTAAGAGATTAAAACAAACAGCAGCCAAAAAAAGCAATTCCAACCACACCTGAACATTTTTTTAACCAAACTAACCGGGTGAAGTTTAAGGGGCGTGGCTTTGTTAGTGATTTGATCATGTTAATTAGATCGATGATGTTCACAATTGCAGTGTTGAATAATTTTCCACAACAGCAGCTCCAAGAGCACTAGATTATTTTCACTTCATCACTCGTACCAGTAACTCCGCTGCATCACACCACTTCACTGTTGATTATTTTCCTATAACAAATTAATTATCATTTATACAAAAGACTAAAGGATTCATCTTCCTGTCCTGTTTTTGTGTCCTGTTAACATGCCTTTGAATCAGGAAGTAGCATTCTAAACTCTCTGTGTTCTCTCATGGAAATGTGCCTATTTTAGGTCTGTGCTTCTGGTGCATTTTTAATTCCCTGGATATTCATATACGGTATAAAATAAACCCAGATCAGTTTTAATTCCAAGTTTATATCATGGTAGAACCTAAGCCACATCAGATGTCTGACTTTCCGAGCGAGATAAGGCATATACACTGAGCGAGTGCACTGACATGCCCATGCAAATTTAGCAGGGTGTGGCTGGAATCTGTGTGTGGTTTGAAAAATATTTGCATCTATTGATTTAGTAGGTGACTTTGTGACTAAACAGCTGAGTGACATGCGCGTTTCTCAAGTGCAGAACCTGACATGTATATCTGATTTCCTGCTCAATTATTTGTAATATTCAGGCATGAGTCATGATTTAGCTTCAATACCTGGAGTCACTTCCTCTCAGGAAATTTCTTCTGGGTGTCTGGTTTCTTTCTCCACAAGTAACCTGGATGATTTTTATTTTCTTCATTGAACATTGTAGGGAAAATGTCTGTTGATAATATAGAGATAAAATAATATTTATGGAAATATCTCCCATAGAAAGGGCACTAAATGGGGAAATGGGAATTAAGCAGAGTTAATTAGAATTAACCCAAAATGTTCATACGAAATAAACTAAAAGTATCCATAATGATGTCATTGTTCATAATTATGCTTAATATCTAACTTCATAACTTCTCTTAATTAAAAGTTAGCTGCACTTCAAATCTAACAAAATAAATTTGAGTATCTTGATTTGCAAATGGGGGGCACGGTGGCTTAGTGTTTAGCACGTTCGCCTCACACCTCCAGGGTTGGGGGTTCGATTCCCGCTTCCACCTTGTGTGTGTGGAGTTTGCATTTTCTCCCCGTGCCTTGGGGGTTTCCTCCGGGTACTCCGGTTTCCTCCCCCGGTCCAAAGACATGCATGGTAGGTTGATTGGCATCTCTGGAAAATTGTCCATAGTGTGTGCCCTGCGATGGGTTGGCACTCCGTCCAGGGTGTATCCTGCCTTGATGCCCGATGACGCCTGAGATAGGCACAGGCTCCCCGTGACCCGAGGTAGTTCGGATAAGTGGTAGAAGATGAATGAGTGAATGAGTGATTGCCAATTGTGCTCAAGACTGAAAAATCCATCAATACAAATCAGTCGAATGCTATCACTAACCTTTAATCTTAATCTGCATCTCTGGAAATAGAGAACGTATGTAATCCAACTCAAAGTTGGAAGCTCTTCAAGTTTTATCATTTTCATCCACATTTAAGAGAAACTAAAAGTTAACAGAATGAGCTTTCCTGGTTCATCTCAAGCACCAGACAAACATGGGCATTGTTCTGAAAATTTCACCCAGTGGACATTTCTGTCAAGTTAATATTTTATCAGTTGTAGTGAGGTTTATTCAAGACAATGTTTTACATAACCAAATTTATTCAAACATACTAATGAATTTGTTGAGCAATAAAAATACGGCTTAAACACCATCAGGTCTAAGAATATTTGTGGAGAAGTATATTTATATAATGTACATATCAAAGCATATTAAAGCATTTGTATATATAATGCTTACCCATGCACATGGTATATAAATTAAATGTAGCTTTAATGAATAAAATACTTGTACTGTATAAGACTAGAAAGAAAGTTCTATGTATAGATAAAGACTTTGTTAAAAGGTTCCTACACAAAAAATCTCTAAACAATTTTTTTTACAGTTTTAAAAAGTTTTAAAATTTAACAGTTTTAAAACGTTTAAAAAATTGTGATGCTTTTCTAATATGAATGAAACCAATTTGACATTGAAATTCATATGAGTTATGTTTTATGTTGTGTTAATATAGTTCTTCTGTTTCTTCCTTCTTTGTCTCCTGCAGGCCTTTGCAGTAATAAAAAAGACTATAAACTTGCACTTCAAGAGTTAATCGACTCTTTCAAGGTTCCTTCCACCAACAAGGGCTTGACAAGAAAAGACACCAATAAGACACCGTGCTGGTTCTTCAAACCTGCCACAGAAGACCATCAGCATTATCAACTGTAGATCGGCGCCTTTTTCAAGACAAATTCCAAGGCAGCTCTCCCTCAGGATATCTCAACAACCTGCCCTTTGACCTTCAAGGCAACCATGTTCCAGCGACTGAGCAACCTGCTGTTCGGAGCGGTGGAGGACGTCTCTGCCGAGATCAGTGGACCCAAGCCCTGTGTGTCCGAGGTAGACGATGAGGGATGGCTTCTGGTCAGTGTACCTGGTGAGTAGGAGGATTGTGGATAGTTAATGTAATTAAATATTGGTTGTGGAACCAACAACAGGATTTATTGGTCATCACGGTGGTGCTAGAAAGTAATAATGCATTCAAAACCCCAGCATGTTCACTACTTGGTGCAGTGTTTCATTCCACCAATGATACAGTGAATAGAGTGTTCGGTTTGGGACACACCCACAGTGTGCTGTTGATGAAGAACATGTCATGACTGAGTGGCCATTTTGTTTATGACAGACTACAGCCTGTTCTCTGACTGCAAGGAAGGACATTCATGTGTGAAAGAAAGAAAGAAGGAAACAACGTTTAGTCTGATATTGTGAAAAAATATCACAGACGCAATTCATGAAACTAATGGCAGTGTTTTTATGTCTTATGTTGTTTTTCTTTTCTTGTTCTTTTCTTTTTTTTTCTTTCTCCCGTCTCCCCATTTTGATTCGGTTCCTCCCACTGCTGTGTGTTTGTTTGTGTGTGGACCTTTTTCGGCAACCCCTACCTGCATGGCTTTATTTACTCTTGTTACCCCTGCCTCTACTTCCCTCTTTCCACCCTTTCCTTTTATCCTGCCCCGCCCCGGCCCACCTGCCATCAGGTGACAGAAACTGTACCACATTGAGTGAGGATGGGGCGGAGGTCCCGTCGATAGCACAGTCTCTTCCACATAGTGAATGTCAGAGGGTGGAGTCTGGATGTGATATAGCCACTCCCCCCTCTTGTACAGGTGACCCCGCCCCTTTCTCATGCAAACGGCGCAGGACTAGAGCAGGCCGCTCCCAGGCGGTGTGTCCACCCTCATCTCGTTCCCTTCGCCCCCGACTTTCTCCCGACTCTCCCTCCCCTCTTGGGTCAGGCGGAGCGAATGCGCTGTCTGACCCCACCTCCTGTGGGTTGGATGAGAGCTGGTTCATCACTCCTCCACCCTGTTTCACTGCAGAGGGAGCGCCAGCTGAGGCCAGCCCCATGGAGGACTTGCTCATCGAGCATCCTAGCATGTCCGTCTACGTCTCCTCGTCCAACCTGGAGCAGAGTACAGCCAACATGGCTGACAGCGTGAGGTAAGCTTCACCCTCATCTTACAAACAATCAGTATTTTTGTGAATAACAAGATGCTACAGGTGACACTTTTGAAGTGTGCGATGCATAAGTTTGGATTTAATACACTAATACAGTCAAACAGCTGAGAAATCCAGTCTCTCAAACAAGCAACACCACACACACACACACACACACACACACACACACAAACACGCACACAAAGGAAGTAAGAAGATGTAAATAGTGAGTGCATTGGGATGATGGATGGATGGATGTATGGATAGATGGATGGATGGATGGATAGATAGATAGATAGATAGATAGATAGATAGATAGATAGATAGATAGATAGATAGATAGAAAATAAATTCATTAATATAAATGAATATAATGCTGAATAAAAGATGAAGAAAGAAGAAAACAAATAATAAAAGAAGGCAAGTTGATTGATTGATAAATAAATAAACGAACAAACAAATAAATGCTGACTAGATGAAAAGGTAAAAAACAAAACAAAGAAAAGTAGGAAAATAAAATGAATGAATTTACACAAGAAAGTGAGATTGTGATGAATTTCCTCTTCTCCTGTCTCTCTTTCTCTCTCTCTCTCTTTCTCTTGGGTTCTCAGCAGGATGACTGAATCCACCCCTGCCCCCGTTCCCACTCGGCTGGTGCGAGGATCGGCATGTCAGGCGGTTCCTCTTGCCAAAGTGACTCAGGTGAGCCGTGTTCAGAGGGCCAAAGCCCGCGTGGAGCGCCGTCACCTGGGCCGCGGTCGCATGCAGCGCCAAAACCGCGTCCGCCAGCAGATCCCTCGCACCGTGGCTCACACACGCAGCTCTTTCCTGCACCAACCGTGCCAGCGCAACCTCTGCCACTGAGCCACCCGGATCCCAGAGTTTCATCACCACGTTCACCAAACCTCCATCATCCCACATCACCTATCATACCAAGACTTCAGCATCCTCCACCAAAGCCCTCATTTTCCGCTAGCGTTTTCACGTTACTCCAATCACCGTCAGGAGTAGTTTTAGTTTAAATGCCTAAAACCAATCAGTTAAAAATGGTCAAATCATTTGTTTTTCCGATTAGCATTCGATTAGCATCGCGCTGTTTAAAATAGAATCAGCATTCGCTGGTGTCTCAAAGGTGCCGTTTACAATCAGCCATCTCACACGCAGAAGAACACGCAAATGGATAATGTCAAACAGTGCATACACAGAACACTGTTGGGGAAGAAACCAAACAAGGGTCTGAGGCTAACTTCTCATCCTTTATTTGCTTTCATTTGTGTTGGAAAAGTCCAGATTTCTCCATTTGTATTTTTATTATTATTTTCTATAAGATTTCTATAAGAGAGAAAATAACCACAGTGGTTAAAATACATGTTGCAAAATGAACCATCACATCAGAGAGAGAAAATTCAAATTTCTCTATTTTTAACGCTAACTTCTAGTTTCTGATACAGAGAAAAGGGCTTTAACAACACAGAATGGCAAAGTAGGTAGAAGAAGGTGAAAGTAAGGATAAAACCGATTAAAGAGTGATGGATGTCGATGGAGAGTTGAAGAGAGGGTAAATAAGTAGGTATCGTAGCCCACAGCATTACCGTAGCACCTTTAAGGGAAAATCCAACCTTCTATGGGTTTGAGTAGAATTTATTTTTTTATTTTTATTATTTTTTTTGTTTTTGTTATTTTAATTGATTGTAGATTGGATTTTGCCTTAAATTTCTTTGATGATTTTGGTGCCTCTTTAAACAGTTTGGACCAATTTAAGGTTAAGAAAAAGAAGCGATCAGGACTGAATAATCATGACTGGCTGAGTTAGCAAGTACAGTTAGTTCTATTTATCAAATCTCACCCAGTTGCAGGCATTTCCTCCACTGATCTGCATACTTCCTGTTCACGTATTTAAAATAAACCTTTAATGTCCAGGCCAAAAAGAGGAGTGTAAATCTGTCCTCATCAGAGCCTGTGTGAGGCTGCTGTGGGTTACAGGGTATGTTGGATCATAGAAGGATAAGGATAAAGAAATTGCAACGCCTCCTATAGGTGAACAGATAAATGATAAACGATGCAGTACCTTGATGGTTAAATCCTCGACTCAAATTTGGTGACATGAACGCGATGCAAATGAGCTCCAGATTCTAGTTTTTACCGCAAATGATACGAGGAAACAATCAACTGTTCCACCTATAGGTGTCCTCGTTACAGAATAGAAGTGACTCTTTATTGTGTTTTGTTGCATTACGTTTAGATCATGTTCTTTTCAATGTTCACTTTTTAAGATCATGTTCTTTTAAAGATGCCTCAGACCCTTGAACTTCTCTTCATTATATCAACACTCAGTGTCAGACCTGCATCTAAAACCCAGAGCTTAGCTAAAGGAATCACTGTGACCTTATTTTTAGACACAAAAGGTCTCAAATTCCAAATGTTACTCACAGAAATTCCTCCCGGTGAACAAACAAGGCCAGCGCTAGGCTTTCACCTTCACCTAGCATGTGGGCTGGAATTGGCAAAATGGTCAGAAAATGGAGTTTTAATTAAGCAGTATAACCTCCACATATAATCTTAAACTGAGGCAGAACGATACCAAGCCATTCCAGTTATCCAAAATGGCCACCCCATGAAGTCAGGGTCCCACATGATATACCTTCAATACTCGTTAGCTTCTTACATTAGCCGTGTAAAGGCAAACATCTGACACCACTGATTTTGCAAACTATTAATGTTTAATTTATTCCATTACGAGCATCGTGATTGGTCTACTGGTCCGTCTCGATGTCGATGTTGTGTTTTTACATATTTATATCACCGGGATGCTTTGTAACTCCTGTGTGGGAGAGAAATTCGATCTGTGTGTGTCCACGTGTCCACATGCCGAAACCATCCCGTTCATTCAGTCAGTCTTACTGTCCTCTGTGGGATCCTCTGCGTGGCGCTCCGACTTACGTGTGTATCATCGATGCTGATTAGATTAACTATGGTGCTCAACATGTTTGACTGTTTGTAAAATTTGACTCGGATGTACGTTTGCACTGTCTTACATTTTATGGTGAATTGAGGTCTGTTTGTTTTTTTTTTTAGCTGCGTGCGAATTTATTTGTTTATTTCAAGTCTCAGTACGAACGACAGGATGACGTTAATGTGCATGAGTTTGAAAACAAACTATTTTAAATTATTCACATTTACATATGATATGTATGTATAATGCACAGCTCTTTACAGTACAGTGTTTGAGTGATGGGTGTTTTATCTAAGTTTGAGTTAAACACATAGAAGTGAACCTAATTCTTACTTATTTTTATCCCCGCCATTTTTAAAGCCCTGTTCTAATCATTTTCCTTTGTTATACCTGCAGGTAATGGGCTATAGAGTCATAACCTGACCACTGAGATTGTCTGCACTGTCAGTGGGACATAACTTAAGAAACATTTAAGAAGCGACTTAAAAAAAAATTAAGAAAATCAATTAACTAAAACTAATATATTCGTATATTCCAATCATTTTCCCCCATATATTTTATTTTTCTTTATTTCTAAAGGGATTCTGTACACACCATGTTATTCCTGATGGATGAATGGCAGAGATGGACCTTTTTAACGATGTCATCAAACTAGGGCACTTCTTGCCGAGGTAGCAAACTGATCAAGGCGGAGTTGTGCGAGTCTTGGCTCAAAGTCATTTTGTCCATTGGGCAAACGTTAGGTTGACTTTCATGTCGTTTGTTGGGTGGCAGCGTTGTATAAATTTTGGGTGGCATTATTGGTCCAACACTTCTCCACTGGGGTTGACAGATGTTCAGTCACCTTCAGCTCGACTTTTCCAGAGTTGGGCCAAAGTAAAGACAAACAAATTTCCCCATTGAGCCAATATTATGTCCACCAAGCCAACTGTTAGCCACCTTTAGCTCCACAGAGCCAGTGTTGCTCCAGAGTTGTTATAAAAGTGTGCCTTGGCCAACATTGGGGCAACTGCTGTCCAGTGTTGGCAGGGTAACACTTTAGGGTAGCACTGTTAGACCCGATATAGCCACCCTATAGTAGATGTCAGTTTGCCACCTGGGTGTGTTTTCTTTCATGTGTCCTTTACCAAGGTGGTGCTTCTCGCCTACTGTGTCAGTCCATACAGAGGTGATGCTACATCAACGTAGCAATTAAACCTAATGGGAGTGATGAGGTCATCCACCCTCTGCAAACATCCATCACTGTTTAGTTCCCTTCTATTTTTAACACTCAACCACATTCTCTCTTTTTTTCCTGTCGTATCTCATTTTTGTAGTTTTTTTTTCGTGTGTGTATGACTAATGAAATGTGTGTGAATATAGGGAGCAGTGTGTTACACCTCAGGGTAGCTTGGGGTTTATTTGACTGTGTAGCTGGTGTGATGTGAGACTCTAGACTGGGTGGGTAATAAAAAAAAAAACAGATTAATGAATTAAAAAATATATAAATATATCTATCTATATATTTGCTTGTATTTTCCCTTATAATTAGATGCAAATTTTGTTTTATTCACTGTTCGTGTTCACGATTGATTATATTGTGAAAAATGAAGGGGGTGGACCATCAGACAGCGAGACTGCACTCCACTGTTTGGTTCCTGTGCCCTGAAACTATGGCAGCTTTTTCACAAGGTGGGGTTTTACCTTCACTACGGGGGGTATCCTCTCTGACACATACACCCCCTTTCAAAAAAAAAGTACAAATAGATTATATTAAAAATGGAATAATGTATCTGATATCTATGGTGATCGTGCCTTTCACTATTCTGCATGGTGTTTTGTTTTATTATTTTAATTTTTTTTGTGATTAGCTGACTTTCTATCCTGTCTGTGTGGGCACTGGTCCGTACGCAGTAGTAGAGACCTATGCAAAATACAAGGATGGGGTTCCAGCATCCATTCAGAAATGCAGGTACCGGGTAAAAAAATACAAAATAAAAAAAACTCTCAGGATAAAACGTGAATTTTGTGTCTTTTTCTTTTTTTCTTTCTTTTTTTTTTTAAATCACTAGGCACATGGTATTGTAGTAATGTAATAAAGCATAAAATAGTGGTGTTTAATGGTGTTTTTATGGTGATACCATAAAATTTAAGTTAATTTATCTATATATAAATTAAATAAATATAAATATTCAAACTTTAAGATTCAAATAATACTAAATTTGCTTGGAAGAAAACAAGTTTACATATAAGCATATATAAAAATGTAACACTTATACTGAGTATAAAATATTCAAAAGTTGTACAAATAAATATTAATGAATATTAATGTTTTATAACTCGCTATAAAATACAAAAGTGCATTTATGTTTAAGAAAGCAAAAAAATTGCAAAAGGTAAATATGCCATTGTCAGGAACAATAGTTGGAGACAAAATTAAACGAAGCATTAATGTAACAAAAACAGGATTATAAGCAAGAACATGGACATCAGAGAAGTAACAAACCACAACACGACAAAGCTAAACAAAAAGAAACACAATTAATAGGGAAGTTAAAAAGCATAATGATGCAGGTGAAAGTGGTTAGTGTGGCATGAAACAATCTCATGGGATGATGGGTAGTGCAGTTAAATGATTGTAGGAAGCAAATAAACAAAGAAAAACCGCAGTATACGTTAATTTTAAAATATTTTGTGATATATATTAAATGTATTTTTCAAAAACAAGCTGATGCATCCTGCCTGAATCTATTAGACCATGCACTCATGATCTCACTCACTCATTTACTACCGCTTATCCGAACTACCTCGGGTCACGGGGAGCCTGTGCCTATCTCAGGCATCATCGGGCATCAAGGCAGGATACACCCTGGACAGAGTGCCAACCCATCACAGGGCACACACACACTCTCTCATTCACACTACGGACAATTTTCCAGAGATGCCAATCAACCTACCATGCATGTCTTTGGACCAGGGGAGGAAACCGGAGTACCCAGAGGAAACCCCCGAGGCACGGGGAGAACATGCAAACTCCACACACACAAGGTGGAGGCGGGAATCGAACCCCCAACCCTGGAGGTGTGAGGCAACCATGCTAACCACTAAGCCACCATGCCTCCCTAGACCATGCACAGTATCCATAATTGTGTTAGTATAAATTTTCAGATTAAAATAAAGGCTTAAGTTGCTAACAGTAATGAACACCTCCGGTGTAGCCCTGTGTAAAATGGAGGACTAAACCATAACCTCGAATTAAAAGAAATGATTTGACTTAGTATAAGGAGATAGCGGAATAGATTTATATTACATGAGAACGTGCTTATGATCATATATCTTTATGGTGGAAAGCTTTAGGCCACGTCTTGTAGCTGATGGAAAAAGGAACACGATTCAGTTTCAGTATAAAACCATGACAGGTTTTAAAGACAGGTTTCGCACAGAGTCAGAAACCACATCGACAAGTCTGAGGCATTCTGTTAACCCACACACACAAAATAAAGTTCAGTTTGGAATGACTTGTCTGTGATGTATTAGAAAAGATTATTTGGAAACAGGTTCCCATCCTCCTGCACTTCAGCTTGTAAACCTGGTTTATCAACGTGATCGGCGCGGCCTTTTTTTGCACAAGCCGGTCACACTTAAGCTGGATCTTTTATAACAGCGGGGGACACAAAAGCTCGTCTCTGTAGATTTCACGTAGGACGGCGTCCCCACCCTGGACACCGGAGAACCTGAAATGTGAGTCAATTGCAAGAAAACAACCTGTTCTACAGCTCTATTAGACTGCATACAGTTACAGCTAAAGAGACACAGATAAGGTTGGAATAAGTTTTTTTGGGGGGGGAACAAATAGATGTTTATTTTCCTCTCCAGGTTTCTATCATTTTATTCTCTACAGGAGATTTTAATCACCACCAGCACCATACATATATAACTGTATAATAGTATATAGTACTATTAGTGTTAGTGTAATAGTGTAATAGTGTTTACAGGATAGTGTGCTGAATTCTTCATTAAAAATGTCACTGATAAACATTAATTAAACTTTAATTTAAATGACAGGCAGGTGACTGTTTTCAGTATATTATTATTTTTATTATTATTATTATTATTGCTGCACATTTTGCTAACACACATGTAGTTTGTCTTATGTGGATTATAAAAGCTTCCCTGACGGAAAGATTTATTATTTATTTATTGTGGAGATAAACTAGGCTTCACTTCCTGGTTTGAGACTGTGGCTGAGGATTGTGCGCATGCGCGGTCTCAAACCAGGGCTTGATGGTGATCTAGTAGCTGCCGGTTTGTTGTTGTTGTTGTTGTTAATACGCGATGATGTCCGGATCCTCAGCCGAGGCTGTGGGCAGTTACCCAGGGGGTAAGACAGCAGATAAGGATGCGGGGCAGGAGACGGCGCTGGGCAGCGCTTATTCCCCGGTGGACTACATGAGCATCACCAGCTTTCCCCGTTTACCCGAAGACGACGTGACGGCTGGAGAAAGCGGCCTGAAATCACGCAGAGACGAGGACAATATCCTGGGGGAACAGGACACAGGTGTGTGGTCCACCTGGACCTTCATTAGAAACATATAACCATCTATAATATATACAGATGTTCAGTTCCTCAGCAACCTGACAATAAACTGATCATCATAAGACTCGTTAAACAGGATCAGGCTTCAGAAAGAAACCCTTTAATTCCTGACCTTAAAGAAAATAATCATAATGGTCCATAATTTAGGGTGAGTTGAGATACGTTGGGAAGGTTTTAATATTTCCGGCTTGACTGAGATTTATTTCCTTTTAAACAGAACAGCATCTGTAACACGTGACTGCTGTCGGCTCTGGGAAATCCTTCAAGACTTGATTAGTGATATGTGAAGAATAAAATGATATGCTAAAGATAAGTCACATCCTAAAGATAAGTCATAAAGATAAGTCACATCCTAAAGATAAGTTATAAAGATAAGTCACATCCTAAAGATAAGTCATAAAGATAAGTCACATCCTAAAGATAAGTCACATCCTAAAGATAAGTTATAAAGATAAGTCACATCCTAAAGATAAGTCATAAAGATAAGTCACATCCTAAAGATAAGTCACATCCTAAAGATAAGTCATAAAGATAAGTTATATCCTAAAGATAAGTCACATCCTAAAGATAAGTTATAAAGATAAGTCACATCCTAAAGATAAGTCATAAAGATAAGTCACATCCTAAAGATAAGTCACATCCTAAAGATAAGTCATAAAGATAAGTCACATCCTAAAGATAAGTCACATCCTAAAGATAAGTCATAAAGATAAGTCACATCCTAAAGATAAGTTATATCCTAAAGATAAGTCATAAAGATAAGTCACATCCTAAAGATAAGTCACATCCTAAAGATAAGTTATATCCTAAAGATAAGTCATAAAGATAAGTCACATCCTAAAGATAAGTCGCATCCTAAAGATAAGTCACATCCTAAAGATAAGTCATAAAGATAAGTTATATCCTAAAGATAAGTCACATCCTAAAGATAAGTCACATCCTAAAGATAAGTCATAAAGATAAGTTATATCCTAAAGATAAGTCACATCCTAAAGATAAGTCACATCCTAAAGATAAGTCATAAAGATAAGTTATATCCTAAAGATAAGTCACATCCTAAAGATAAGTCACATCCTAAAGATAAGTCATAAAGATAAGTCACATCCTAAAGATAAGTCACATCCTAAAGATAAGTCACATCCTAAAGATAAGTCATAAAGATAAGTCACATCCTAAAGATAAGTGATAAAGATAAGTCACATCCTAAAGATAAGTCACATCCTAAAGATAAGTCATAAAGATAAGTCACATCCTAAAGATAAGTCATAAAGATAAGTCACATCCTAAAGATAAGTTATAAAGATAAGTTATATCCTAAAGATAAGTCACATCCTAAAGATAAGTCATAAAGATAAGTTATATCCTAAAGATAAGTCACATCCTAAAGATAAGTCATAAAGATAAGTTATATCCTAAAGATAAGTCACATCCTAAAGATAAGTCACATCCTAAAGATAAGTCATAAAGATAAGTCACATCCTAAAGATAAGTCACATCCTAAAGATAAGTCACATCCTAAAGATAAGTCATAAAGATAAGTCACATCCTAAAGATAAGTCACATCCTAAAGATAAGTCACATCCTAAAGATAAGTCACATCCTAAAGATAAGTCATAAAGATAAGTCACATCCTAAAGATAAGTGATAAAGATAAGTCACATCCTAAAGATAAGTCACATCCTAAAGATAAGTGATAAAGATAAGTCACATCCTAAAGATAAGTCACATCCTAAAGATAAGTCATAAAGATAAGTCACATCCTAAAGATAAGTCATAAAGATAAGTCACATCCTAAAGATAAGTTATAAAGATAAGTCACATCCTAAAGATAAGTGATAAAGATAAGTCACATCATAAAGAAAATCATATTCTAGAGAAAATGATATCCTAAGGAAATGTGTTGTGCACTTTTGTGAAAACTGACACACAAAAGCGTGAAAACTGTTTTTGTGAAAACATTTCAGTGGCTTGTTGTGCAATTTGTATGGTAGGGAATTTTCTGACCGTCACTTTGGGGATTTGGAACAATACAGTATGTTTGGGAATTCTGGTGCAGCATGTTTTGGAACTGTGCCGAGATGCACTGTTTGGGAGTTCGGGACTGAATGGTAGGGAATTTGGGAACAGTATTTGGGAATTTAGGGACCCGTTTTGGGAATTTTAGATGTGTTTGGGAATTTGGGACTGTGCATTTGGGGAAAATTGGGCACATTTGTATTTGGGAATTTTAGGAAATTGGCACAACATTTTAGGGTTGTACATTTAGGAAAATTGTTGACGGCATTTTAAAACATTTTTTGGAATTGAATGGTAAGAACTTTTAGTAAGGTGAGTATGAACATTTAGGACAGGATATTTGGGGAATCCAGGAAGCCGTGCTTGAGAATTTTATTAGATTAGATTCATGTTTTTGTGTTTTACAAGATCAGACCATCTCTGTTTACACAAACTGTGCTAAAACCACGTTTGGTCAACTCACCTTGAGCCTTCTTCAGTTATAAACATGTGTACATGATTGGACTTAACCTAGTAGAACACTGTATTTATATACGCACCATAAATATGCCTTATATATTCCTTTTCCTACCTGAAGCTGTTTGGGGTCAGCTTCCTGTTTTGATCCTGACCACTTCCTCTCACATGAATGAGCTGAGTCAAGTTAATCTGTCCCTGAATTCACAACAAGAGGAAATCCTGGAGTGTAGATGTTTCTCCATGACTCTGACCCATCACTCAGGGATGTTCTTCATCTGTTTTTGTACAGGAACTGACCTTTACCTGGCAGGACGTTTATCATCTTGCATCATCTTGTAAATGCTATTGAAATATTGTTTGTAATAAGAAGGTCTTGATTAATTTTCCCTAACAGATACAGAGACTCAGTATCCTCCTGCTTGAACCCCGCTTGAACGAGTGTCCACCATAAAGCGTATTTATTTTTGCCCTTTACTTTAATTCCATGGCAGTATTTGCATAAGGTGTGGTGACTAATCTTTAACCACTTAACACTGATGCGTAAGTAAGTGCTCCCTGTGCTCAGCCTCTTCTCGAACTTTATAACTTATTCAGATCTGCATAGATACATACATACTTTATAGATCCCAAAGGAAACACAGAACATTATCACAAAACACACACAGATACACACACACACACACACACTATTGATTAAATCAATTAGTTTTTATGATGGACTAAATACTATGGGGGGGGGGGGGCACAGTGGCTTAGTGGTTAGCACGTTCGCCTCACACCTCGGTTGGGGGTTCGATTCCCGCCTCCACCTTGTGTGTGTGGAGTTTGCATGTTCTCCCCGTGCCTCGGGGGTTTCCTCCGGGTACTCCGGTTTCCTCCCTCGGTCCAAAGACATGCATGGTAGGTTGATTGGCATCTCTGGAAAATTGTCCGTAGTGTGTGATTGCGTGAGTGAATGAGAGTGTGTGTGTGCCCTGTGATGGGTTGGCACTCCGTCCAGGGTGTATCCTGCCTTGATGCCCGATGACGCCTGAGATAGGCACAGGCTCCCCGTGACCTGAGGTAGTTCGGATAAGCGGTAGAAGATGAATGAGTGAGTAATGAACACTGTTGGAGAGCAAAAGCTGTTTTTTGCCTCTCACAAGAAGATTATCATTATTATTATTATTTTATTATTTTTTATTTACTTACGGTAGAAGATGGATGGATGGATGTTCATGTTCAAATGCATTTCCTATTATTACATGATTAATAACATTATTATTAGTAAATGAGGATGTTTTCTTCACAGAGGTTTATTTTACGTTCATGGAAGGAGTCTCCGGTGTCTCCAGTTTTCAGGACAGAGTTGTTTACAATTTGTGGTTTCTTTTACACGATCAGTGTGAAACGTCTTCATAAGGCAACGCAGATATGTAAATATGCGTATGATGCGTCCTCAGACCCGGACCTGTTCCTGAAGTCGGCGCGTCTGCAGCGTTTGGCCTCGTCTGCGTCAGACCTGGCCAGTCATGACGCGTCCCCTCTGAGAGAGACGAGACACGACCCGCTGGCTCAGGACTGCGCTTGTACCCGTGACGGACTCACCGTCCTCATCACTGCCTGCCTGACCTTCGCCACCGGGGTCACTATCGCCCTCATCATCCAGATCTATTTTGGAGAACCACAGGTATTTAAAAACACTCCTCAGATCCTGAGTGAGTAATTAAACACTAACAAACTAATCAGTATTCATTCGCTCGACTTTTTTTCTTTGTATCTCACATACTTGTTCGAAGCATTTTATGTCTTAAAAAGACTGTATTTGAGAACTGATACCTTACGGGAGCCAGAACTGATAGCCACTGTTAGACGTCTGATTTTGTGCGATAATATTACAAAATTGTATCTGAGTTCTAAAAACGACTCCCGGTGATGTCTCAGATCTTTAATCAGGGTGCGGTGGTGACGGATGTGGCTCGCTGCACTTCTCTGGGCTTCGATGTTCTCGGCCAGCAGGGTTCCAGTGTGGACGTTGCCATCGCTGCCGCTCTCTGCCTGGGCATCATCCACCCTCACACCTCGGGCATCGGCGGGTACGGAGCGTCAGCCTACATCGCTGTCTCTGTACCGCTGTACTTTAATCACTGTGATCAGAATATTAGGTACGAGCTTCTTTAGTTCAGAGTGAACATCTGTCCCGTTTCTGCCTGTACAGAGGAGGAGTAATGCTGGTCCACGACATTCGGAAAAACGAGAGCCGCATCATCGACTTCCGTGAAATGGCGCCCTCTGGGTTACAAGAGGAGATGCTGCAAGACCTACGGCAGAAGGTAAACAAGTGCAGCGGATACATCTGGTTCGGTTTTGCTGTTGGATTCGGTTGGGTGTGTTTTCACATTGCACACGATTAAATGAGCTAAATAAAAACTTCCTTGGTCAAAAAAAAGTAATGAGAGATTTCTATAAACGTAAACAACCCACGTTTCTGAGGCTACAGATCTGCCCGTTGGTTCAGTTTGGTTCTGTTTAGTGGCTCACATCTACTAACAAACTACTGCAGACCGGAACAAATGGCATGATTGATTCAGAACCTGCAGGTGAGTCGACTAAGAGTCGAATCAGAGTCAAATCGCTTTCTCCCAAGCGTGGAAAGAGCCCGTAATGCTTTCCGACCTAAATGCGGCTGTTGTGTTCTCACTGTGTAAAGAACCGCACTGAGCACGAGGACACACGACGCTGTATATCAGAATTCTGACACCAAACAAACAGCTAATGATTATGGCTCAAGAGTCGAGTCTGAAACCGACTTTCCCTTGAGCCTGAAACTCAACCATCATCCTCTGAGCTGTTGAATTCATCAGTAGCAAAAGTTATTTTGAAGATGACTGTGACTGAGCAACGCTTCGTTTGTGACCGAGCGGAATGCGACATGATCATGGTTATAAATCTTACTTGCTCAGCAGTTAATCTGCTCTGATAAGAGTGTTTGTGTTGTAGGAAGTGTTCGTTAAACTTGCTTTGTTTGCTCTTCCAGCCAGGTCTCATGGTGGCGGTCCCAGGCATGCTCAGTGGACTACATCAAGCTCACCAGCTCTACGGGAAGTAAGTTCACAGTCAATCTTTGGCTGAATCCCATATGGCTTCCTGTTCACTATTCCGTCTCACTACATGTCCCTAGAGTTCCTTGAACCTAATTTACACCTTTAGCATG
>NC_083478.1:1550000-1590000 GCF_030014155.1 Tachysurus vachellii | reverse complement strand
CGAATGTTAAGGTAAAGCAGCTCAACGACACCCGGCACGCCAAACGCGAGCTGTCGATGCACAGGACACTATGAAGACATAAAGTCATTTGAGTCCTGTAGATACAGTTGAGGCCAAAATTATTAGCCCCCTTATGAAATTAGACAAAACTCTTGATTTCTCCATGGAAATGACCATTAACAACAAGTGTTTTATAGTGTGTTTGTTTCCAAAATAACAAAGACAAAATCTCCACTAAGTTTGATTAGGATATTTAATTGAAATAGTGAGTTGAAACAAGAAAGGGCAAAAATGAAACGTCCAAAATTATTAGCCCCCGGTCATTAATAGTCAATAGTGAACCCTTTCTGAGCCACAACTGACAACAACCTCTTAGAGTAGTTCTTTACTAGGTTGGCACAGGTTTCCTGAGGGATTTTAGCCCATTCTTCCATTGCAAATTGCTCCAGCTGGTCCAAATTACGTGGTTTCCGAGCATGGACATTCACTTTGAGCACTCGCCACAGATTCTCAATAGGATTGAGGTCTGGGCTCTGTGCGGGCCACTCCAGGACCTTTGTTTTGGTATCCTTCAGGAACTGTTGGACCAATTTCGATGTATGCTTTGGGTCATTGTCTTGTTGGAAGACCCAGCGACGACCTAAGGCTAGACTACGAGCAGATTTCTGCATATTATCCCTCAAAATGTCAACATAATTTTCTTTTTTCATGATGCCATGCACCCGAACAAGGCTCCCTGTGCCTGAAGCTGCAAAACAGCCCCACAGCATGATGCTCCCACCACCATGTTTAACTGTGGGAACTGTGTTCTTAGGGTTGAAGGCCTCACCCTTTCTTCGCCAAACATAAGCAACATCCATGTGCCCAAACAGTTCCAGTTTAGTCTCATCAGACCAAAGCACAGACTCCCAAAACTCATCTTTACCTTTCAAATGTTCACGGGCAAACCTCAGTCTAGCTGTGATGTGCCGCTGTTTGAGTAAAGGGGTTCTTCTGGGACGATGGCCCTGAAGCCCACCACGATGAAGAGCCCTCACAACTGTGTTCCTTGAAACATCAACTCCAGAAGAGGCCAGGTCAGCAACAATCATCTTGGCAGATGTCTGGGGCATCTTGCTGATATCTCTGACTATTTTCCTCTCCAGGGTTCTTGAAATCTTGCGCTTACGACCACGCCCAGGTTTGTTTCTTACAGAATTTGTCTCCTTGTACTTGGCAATGATGCAACGTACGGCGGTTCTAGACACTGTGAAAAGCTTGGAAATGGCAGTATAGCCTTCCCCCTTATCATGAGCCTCCACTATCTTCTTTCTGAGCTCAAGACTGATTTCCTTTGTCTTTGGCATGGTGAGTAAAAGTAGTCTCTCCCAATAATGTGTTCAAGTGCCCTGTTCCTTGGAGTCCTTTAATGCTGATTGAATGCCCAGGTGTTGTTAGGAAGCCAATTGACTGCACAGGTGTGGTTTGAAAACTGATTGATTAATTAGGTGTGTTTTGAAAGCTGATTGATTAATTGGGTGTGTTTTGAAAGCAAATATTCACAAGGGGCTAATATTTTTGACCACCCCATTTTCACTATATTTGATTATAAAGCAAGCCTAAAAATGTATTTTATATTCCAAAATGTACCAAAAGCTACTAAATAGCACTGGCGAATGTTTGATTATATCAAGTTTTATCAATGCTGCAAACATTGGAAAGATCTTTAGGAAAATGTTCCAAAATTCCTGGGGGGCTAATAATTTTGGCCTCAACTGTAAGTGTCATAGACAAGGCTAAGACTGATTACGATACATATGATGTCCTGGCATGAGCACAGATACAGTACAGGGTGGTGTTAAGGATCGGTGCAACAGCTCTTAGGTAGAAAGCTACAGTGTCCGAGTGAGACGGCGGAATAATCTGTTCTTGGATAGCGAGTGTGTGTTAAATTCAGGTTTGTGTGTTTGTGTGTTGCAGTAAAGGTCAAGCTGCTCAGTTCAGGCAGATGATCAACGACTCGTACTCCTCTCCTCCGGGCCACTACTTACCCAGTTACACTCTGGAGGATGGCAGGGGGGTCAGTCAGGTCATGGTCATGGGGCCTGATGACTTCATTGTCTCAGTTATGAGGTAGAGGGAATGATGAAATGTGGAAAAACACACACACACACACACACATACAGTATATACTGTAGATATAAAATCACATACATACAAATTGCATGGAGAAAGATTTTTTTAACATCCGCATCCGTTCCACATCGTTACACGTAACTATAAGTGGATAAAAAGCGTGATGGGTATTTTATTATTAATTAAAAAAAATAGTTTAAAACATGCTGTTAAAGCAAAATAATCCCTTGTTCTCCCGTAACAGGATACTTTCACGTGTTTGACTTGTCACGTATCGAATCCTGTTAGTTTCTACATTCTTATGCTTGAGAAAGTTCAAGTGATCTGTTTTTGTTTTTGTTTGGTTGTTTGTTTGTTTGTTCGTTAGTTCATTGAATCAGCCTTTCGGCAGCCGCATCGTGACGCCGTCTGGAATCCTCCTGAACAGCCAGATTCTGGACTTTTCCTGGCCCAACAAGAGCCAGAGCTCCATCCCACCCAATCCGGTACTCAGAGTTCATGATTTACCCCCGTGTGAATACTCATTAAGGCGAAATCGGTGAAATTTGTAGAATTAAATAGAATTATATTATTGTTGTTGTTAGTCACCAGTTTTAGGTTTCTTCATTAAAGTGGTTGTGTTCACGCTCCTCTCCAGCATAACAGCGTTCAGCCTGGGAAGAGGCCGCTCTCGTTCCTCATGCCCACCGTCGTCAGACCCTCGCTGGGTGTCTGTGGTACTTACGTGGCTCTCGGATCCTCCAACGGTGACCGCGCTCTCAGCGGCATCACGCAGGTTCACCAGCTTCACTACGCTGCACGCTTTATTTCACTGTCAGAAAGGAAACCTGCTAAGCGTCTGACGTGTTTCGCTTTTAACACTTCATCATGAACATTATCTTTTGGTATTTCAGGTTTTGATGAACATCTTGTCGCTGCATAAGAATCTGAGCGACAGTCTGACCGTCGGCAGGCTTCACCCTCAGCTTCAACTCGACACGCTCCTGGTGGATGGTGAGAAGATCTGACACCTGATATCGGGCGATACGAGAGTGTCTATCGCGAGAGCACCACGTAGATCGTTGGGTTGAAATTTTTTCTGTATTTTGTGCATCACCATCAGATAAATCCTGTCATTTTTCCCTCACTAGCGGAGTTTCAGAGCGCAGACGTGGAGACGCTGAAGCAGAAAGGCCACGTTGTTCAGAGGGTGGAGGTCATATCACTGGTGGAGGGAACCAGGAGAACCAATGATGTCATCATCGGAGTGAAGGACCCTCGCAGTGTCGACGCCTCCGCGCTCACCATGTTCACGTCCATGCCCTAATACCCCATGCCCCCCCCAAGCTGCTCTACTGTGTGTGCAATAACACAAATGGAGACTGAATGTACATTACTGACACTTGGAGAAAATGCTGTAGTCATTGTGAGGGTACTGAATAAGATACATCTCTCTCACACACACACACACACACACACACACACACACACAGCATGCTCAGACTTACAGGCCACTAAACTACACATCACTCAGACTGCCTAAGCTTCAGTTCAGACCTGGTGTTAACTGTTGTTCCATGTGTCTACTCCGATCAAAGGCGTACAGGTCGTCATGGAGATTGAGATGCGATCGAATATCTTAAATGTGCAATAGCCAATTTTTTTTATTCATATCTTTTGCAAAGAACCTGGAAGGAATGTAGAAGGTGATTAAAATAATAACAGTGAATTAAGGAGCGGCTTATACTCTACAGGCCATTGTAATTCTGTGGGCGGAGCTTCGTGAACACAAGTGGGATTCGTTCACGCCTTGAACCTAAGACTACTCTTGGGTACCGCACCTTTAAACCATGTACCTTTTAACCAGAGGTCTTAAATATTTAAAAAATAATAATAATAATAATAATAATAATAATAATAATTTATTAATAATGATTACAATAATCATGATGGTCAAATAATGAATAATATTAAATTTACAAATGGTTAAAAATAACAATTCAAGTAATAATGATTTAGGAGTTTATTTCCTCTTATACCGCAGCGATTTATCAACAATTACGTTATTTAATTTCTCAACCAAAAAAAAATTACATTTATTGATCTGGAATGAGCCGTTGCTATAGAAACGATACTGTTACTTCTGCTGTTCTATAAAATTAAACAGCACCTTCTGACCGTTCAAACATCTAATACACTTTTAATCAATTCCGTTAAATACGAGCTAAACGTTGATACCGAATCTGAACAGGTTCTAGGAGAACATCCTTTTAACACTAGGTCTCTTTTTTTCCATAATAAGGAAACGAAGGCTTGTTAAGGGGGAGGGGCTTAAGTTCAATACGATCAGCCAATCACTTTGTTCCCATGTGACATCGTTCTAACGTATTTCTCTTCTGCAACACGAGCGAAACTAACGATATGACAAAAATAATCAGAAGACGGAATAGTTTTTTTTAATACTCGTAATTATTTTTAATAAAAATTCTATTTGTTTTTAATTACGCAATATTTTTTTCCTTCTAACATAAGCTAGCTAAATAATGTTGGCTAGCTACATTGTTAATTATGTTATTTAGTTATTGTAGTTAGCTACATTGTTAATAATGTTAGTTAACACCGTTAGCTAGTTACATTGTTAATAATGTTAGTTAACACCGTTAGCTACAGTAGTTACATTGTTAATAATGTTGGCTAGCTTCATTGTTAATACCGTTATTTAGTTACCGTAGTCAGCTACATTGTTAATAATGTTAGTTAACACCGTTAGCTAGTTACATTGTTAATAACATAACCAAGTTAAATTGCTATTAATGTTAGCTAGCTAAATTGTCTTTATTAACGTTAGCTACCTACATTTTAATAGTGTTAGATAGCTACATAATTTCAGCGTTGCTGGCTTTCACAAATGTTGCTAAACTGTCATTATCATTAAAACAAGTTTATGTGAAACAAAGGTGAAGTAACTATAGTGAGGTCACATGATCACAAGTGCAAGCCAAGAAGTATTAACCTTACGCCCCGCCCCTTTTTTCTTGAGCCACCAATCAGACGGTACAAATGTGTTAATAGTGTATTAGTTTGTGCTTTTTTCTGTTTTCATTTCTTCTGTGTATCGTTTGAGGATAAATGAAACGCCTTATGTTATAACTTGAATAAAGCCGATCACGCGGAAGATGTTTAATAGAAAAGTGAAAGGTTATTATGTGTGATTTTTATTAAGATTCTAAACGAGCTGGATGTAAATTTTGCTGAGATTTCTATGGAGGTTTATGGATGCAGTCTTTCTAATCACTTTTGCTGAATCTTATTTATTGACGGTTGTCATTATTGTTTGATGGCGGTGTGTCACTTGACCGAAAGTGGAATCTTCGTTGTTAAGACCATTTTAATTTAAAGTAACTCTATTTAAAGAAGAATCTGTTTCTCTCTTCATTCTTTTGTTGATTTTAGTGTTTTATTTATACATTTCGTGTAACATGATGTATTGTATTGCACTATTTCTTCATTTTTTTTTTCTCTTCTCTATATATTGGAATATCGTGTTGCTTTGAAAGACAGGTTATATTTCCATCTGCTGATTTTAGCTGGTTTTAGGACTAAATGAATGTTAATGAGAGTGAATTTAATCACGATGCCTTGAATTCTTACTTATGGCACAAAATAGTTCTAGTTGTGTTAAAGTGTGTAGGATACAAATTTACTCGAATTTAATCACACCAACATGAAGTTAGGCCATTGTGGCATCTATACTCCAAGGAATGATGGTCATCTGCTGTTCTATTGTGTTTTATTTATTTATTTTTATTTTATTTTACTTGTTAAATGGCTGTGAAGTTCAAGCTCTTTTTTTAAAAAAGATGCAATGAAATAAACTCCAACACTGCAGTAACATCTTTTCAGTGAAACGCTTCTTTTTCAGCACGTAAACATCTGATCAAAAATAAAGAACAGAAACACAGTATAATGTTTTTATGTATGTTTAAATATTTATATATATATATTTTTAATTTTGTACAAGTGATCCAATTGTGTGTGTGTGCCCTGTGATGGGTTGGCACTCCGTCCAGGGTGTATCCTGCCTTGATGCCCGATGACGCCTGAGATAGGCACAGGCTCCCCGTGACCCGAGGTAGTTCGGATAAGCGGTAGAAGATGAATGAATGAATGAATGAATGATCCAATTGTCCAGAAAGTTCTAATTTTTCAAAGATACAAACCCAGAATTTTTTGAAGTTTTGAAAGTTTTGAACACTCACTCACTCATCTTCTACCGCTTATCCGAACTACCTCGGGTCACAGGGAGCCTGTGGCTATCTCAGGTGTCATCAGGCATCAAGGCAGGATACACCCTGGACGGAGTGCCAACCCATCACAGGGCACACACACACACACTCTCATTCACTCACGCAATCACACACTACGGACAATTTTTCCAGAGATGCCAATCAACCTACCATGCATGTCTTTGGACCGGGGGAGGAAACCCCAGAGTCACGGGGAGAACATGCAAACTCCACACACACAAGGCGGAGGTGAGAATCGAACCCCCAACCCTGGAGGTGTGAAGCGATCGTGCTAACCACTAAGCCACCGTGCCCCCTCAGGCACGGTGGCTTATATACTTATACTTATATATTAATTTTGCTTTTTTCAATAAAAACAATAAATAAAACAAATTATAATTATTCTTATTATTATTGTTGTCAATTACAGTCTACTTTTATTCATATATATTTTTTATTTATATATTCATTCATAGTGTATTTATTTTCATATATACAGTTCAGTTCATTCATATTTTTATTTATATATATTTATTCATAGTATATTTTTCATATCTATTTTTTATTCATATATATTTTTATTTATATATATTTATTCATAGTATATTTATTTCATATATACTTTTTATTTATTTATATTTATTTCATATCTACTTTTTATTCATATATTTATTTATATATATATATATATATATATATATATATATATATATATATATATATATATTAATTTATAGTATATTTATTGCATATATACTTTTTATTTATATATATTTTTTTATTTATATATTTATTCATAGTATATTTATTTCATATATAAGTTTTATATATTTATTATGTTTATATTTATATAATTATGTTTTTTTCCGCCGGACCAATCACCGCCGTCTCATCCGGGCATTCGAATTTATGTACAAATCTAAACTAATAACGACCTAGTTATTAAATAGTTATCTATTTACTTATACAAATGTTTAATTACTCGATATAAGTAAAAAAAAAAAAAACTCGGACCCCCCCCCCCCACACACACACACACACACACACACACATTGAAGTAGCTTGTAGTGAACATTAGACATACGATAACGCTAACAAAGCTGATGCGCAGGGGATTCTGGGATATGTAGTTTTTAGACAACGTATGTACAAGCATTAGTGTCAAAACTGTTTATTTTAATTGTCTGTAACTGTTTATACACCACCAATAACAGACGTAGCACATCATATTTACTACCCGAAGGTTTTATGTCTAAACCTAAAGCCGAAGAAATTCGTAAAAGTTTAACGAACGCAAAAGTAAAGCCTACAGAAGAATTCATTTCCGACACCGATAGGACGTCACGTAACGCGGTTGTCGTAAAATCACCCACGCCAAGCGTTACGCCGTTAGCGTAGAGTGTGTTACGGTACAAAGCGGACGCTAACAAAGATGGCGTACGTGCGGTTTGTGAATAGTTAAAAAAAAACAACACTTCGCTTGAAAATTATGAGATTTGTGCGAGCTGCTGTGCTGTTAGCGTTCGGCTAGTTAGCATCCACGTTAGCCTGCTAACTTAACACTTCTCTGGTTTCCCTTCCACACAAATGGATTGATCAGGTAACAGCGTTGTGTTGGTGTTGTCTTGTGCTCATATAAAGTGTGTCAGAGCAGGAGAAACAATACAGCCGTCCGGATAAACAGTTAGCCGGCTAGCAGCTAACTGAACACAGCTTAGCTTAGCTTAGCATGCTAGCCGTCGGTGCTACTTGTTGTTTAGCCAGCTAGCATAATTAAACTTTCGTAATGTTTTAATGTTTTATTTTTTTTAATTCGCATCAAACAGCCGAATGAATTTGTCTGAATCGGATCAGGAATGAATCGATATAAACGTGTAAAAGTCTAAAACAAATCATCGGTCGCAGATGGTTTGGTTTATTTGACGCTTTAATGTTGATTTAAAAGAAATAAAATCTTTCACTTAACGCTTAGACGTGCTTTTTATATATATAATACGATCCGTTTGTAAGAGTCTGACGTCGTATAAACGGATTATAAAGTTAGTTTGTTACGATGATCTGTTATTTTGTCTAGTTTTGTTTATTTGTTTATTGTTGTTTTATTGATTTGTAGCATAAAGTGCATCCTTTTAGTGTAACTCTTATTACATTAGAGTTACACTGCTGTTATTCTACATTCTGATTGGACGACACTTTTGATTGGTTTTCTATACAGCAGCTATGACCAAGCTGAGTAACAGGTTCAAATTAATTCGTTTATTAGTTGTTGTTATTTGGATCCTTTAGCGTTTCTATAGTAACAGTAACTTTAACTGTAAGTTTTCTGTATATTTGACGTTTAGGGAAGGAGTCTCCAGTGTCAGTGGTGTCGCTGTCACTGACATTCTGCCGTTTCTCTGTAACGCGACAAATTGCGGGTTGTTTTTTGTCAACTGTTAATAGCTGCTACAACATTCCACAGCATTTAAATGTAATTATAAACAGTATGATCTGTGTTTATGTCCTTAATAAATGAATATTGTATTATTGAATAATGCTGTGGTGTAAGAAGAAAAAAAAAAAACGCTGTTATAGGAAAATAATCATCTAACAGAAACTCAGGAACGTCATTGCAGCACCCTGTTGTTATCGGTTTAGGATAACAGCACGTCGCCGAGTGTTTTCTTTAAGAAAATCTCGATGGAGACCGAAATAATTTAGATTGCAGAGACGTGTTTCTTGTGTCAAAAGTATTCCTGCTTTATACTTTGAATCATATTTTTTTCCCTTTCATGTACATCTGCAAAAGCCTTGTTTTTCTTATTTCAACAACAGCTAAGACCCAAGAGACCCGACATCTTCCTTTTTTGAAAAGGGCCATGGCGCAGCAGCCCGGCCCACCTGAGATCACCTGGTGTACGGGTTCTCCTGGGGTCACTCTGAGCACAGAGGACGACTCTGGATTGGAGGACGGAGATGACGTGTGCAGTAATCATGGAAACAGTGGCTTGGATTGGTCTCAGAATCCGCATGGAAAAAAGGAATGCACCACGATCTTTGTCGCATTCAAGGGAAACCTTTATGATGATGACTTTCAGCACAAGCTTGACACCATCTTAAATGGGATGCCCCAGATGCTCTCATTGGGTGAGGGCACTTTGGGTGTTTAATCCTAGTTGTGTTTGATTATATTGATTATATAAACACATTTCTATTGTTTTTCAAATGTGTGTATGTATTTATGTCTTTCACTTTCATGCACCTTTGACACTACGTGGGCCATTTAATGCTATCTTGTATATTTTGCTGAAGGTCCTGAGAGGCTGGCACCCCAGCGAGTGGAGCCTTGGAACAGCGTGCGAGTCACATTTAATATCCCCAGGGAAGCCGCTGAACGCCTCCGACTCCTCGCTCAAAACAACCAGCAGCAGCTCCGGGACCTGGGGATCCTATCGGTGCAAATTGAAGGTGTGATTTTTCTAGACTATTCCAAATTTTGTTGCTAAATCTGACTCGACCTGTAATTATTAAGACACTCCTTCGTGTCATATGCTTGTTTGCATAAGTTGTAAGTGTGCTTTTATTCCCTAGCCTGTTTTTCTGTTACATTTGTTTTTACATGTCAGTGAAAAATCTGTGTGTGCAGGTGAAGGACCCATCAATGTGGCAGGTGGGCAAAACCGAGGTCAGGAAGTCAGAGTGAACGGACCTATTGGGCCACCGGCTCAGATGAGGATGGATGTTGGGTTTCCTATGCAACAAGGCCCTGGTAGTTACATAAAACATCCAAGTGGATTTTTTTTTTCTTTAAGTAACCATTTTTGATTTCTAAGGCGTGCTTTTATCGGAATGTTTTAAGATTACTTGTATTGTTATGGCTATAAAAATATCTGTAAAGTTAAGGCTGTACATGTTATGCTGCTTTCACACCACAGTTTTATTGCTTCAGCTGCTGCCATTTGTTTGGATGATTAAAAAAAAGAGAAAAAAAAATCCTGTGAAAACGAGAGATCGTTTATGAAGGATTTGGCACACTAATTGTGTCATTGCCAATATTCCAACATTGCGATGTAAACAAAAATAACTAGCAGCACTAATAAATAGTGTCTATTTTTGGTGCATAAAACACAGTTAGAATTCTGTTTTTCTGCTTTAAAAAAAAAATCACACGGTGACATGGGGCCATGTTGTGGGTTCACCACCAGCATAATAAAGAATGGTAGGCATGTGCAGTGTCACTAAGGGAGCAATTAAGTTTATACAGAATAAGGCTAAGAAAAAGTATGGTTTGGTTAAAATAAGCTTACCTTGTAAAGTATGCTTTTTGCGTACAGTAATGCATTATTATTAACTGTTGTGCTGAACGAGGAATAATGTTGCTTTTTGAATCAACATGCCATCATTTAAATAAATATATTTCATTGTTTTTATATTTTGTGTATTATTATTATCATCAATATTATTATTATTATTATTATGATTATTTATTCTTTAGCTGGAATGCGGATGAACAATCCCTCAATGGTGCCCTCTGGTCCTGGCATGGCTCCACAGGGTATGGTACCTGGCAGTAGTGGACAGATGCACCCGAGGGTAATGAGGCCAGCAACACAATCGGGTGAGTGATTTGAAATTTCCACCTGTCTGCAACTATGTTGTTTTGTTATCTTCAGTACAGTGTGTTGTTGTTCTTCAGATTCCATGGATCCCATGATGTCTGGGCTCGCTTTGCAGCAGCCGCAACAGCTCCAACACCCACAGGCACCTCATGGCCCACCCACCCCTATGGGTCCGCAGGGACATCACATACAGGCAATGCAAGCAAACCGGCAGCTCAATCCGACAGCCCTTCAACAACTACAGCAGCAACAGCAGCAGCATCAACAACAGCAGGCTCAGTTAGCCCAGTTGAGTGGTGCTCGTGGCCCATTTAACCCTTCAAACCAGATGCCTATCCCTCCTGGTTGGAACCAGTTACCACCTGGAGTTCTTCAGCCACCACCTACTCAGGGGTCTATGCCTCCGAATTGGAGAAAAGCTCCTCCACAAGGTCAAATAGTACAGCGGCCTCCTTCTTTGGCATCTGTGCAAACACCAAACCATCCTCCGCCACCATATCCCTTTGGTAGCCAGCAGGCTGGGCAGGTTTTTAATGCCATGGCTCAGCAACAGCAGCAGACACCAGGGGCAAACCAGTTTGCAGCCCCTCAGCCCAAAGTTCCCCAAGGAGTTGTGGGCGTTGTTGGATCAAGGGTGCCTCCTTCTTTGCCTCCTGTGTCTGCTTCACAAAGCAACCTTGCTGCTAAGTCCCCTGGATCCTCATCTTCACCATTTCATCAGGGTTCACCTGGAACCCCACCTATGATTGGACAAGGTCAGCTAGGGCCACGTCCAACAACTCCACAGGGGTTCCCGCAGGGAGTTGGATCCCCAGGCAGGGCTGTGTTAGGGCAGCAGGGTAATGTTCAGCCAGGGTTTATGGGAATGCCTCAGCATGGCCAGGTTCCCCAAGGAGGCATGGGAGGTATGCTTTTTGTTGTTGTATTTAAACATGCATGCCATGTCTTATTCAGTGTACGTTTTCAGCTCTTTAGTACATATTAAAATTAAAGATTTTTTCTGTCTTGATCACAGGTATGCCAAAACGAATGCCAATGGGCTTCTCAAATGTAAGTCAGAACTATGTCCAAGGACAAGTTACCACAAGCGGAGCGGGAACGCCCACAGGTGGTACCCTTCAGCTTCAAAGTGGCCAAAATATGGCTCATCCAGGTACAATCTTCATACGATCTTTTGTTTGTTTGCTATTAGATTGAATAGATTTTTTGATAAATATATTTCTTTTCAATGTTTCTATTAAAATTTGTTGTAGGTCCACAACCTTCAGTATCAACACCAAACCACATGCAGCCCAATTCCCTACAATCTGGTGGAATTGGCCATCATGGTGGAATGCCTCCTCAGCCTCCATCCAGCTCAGGTGGTGGTATGGGCCAACCACAGTCAGGTCTACAGACCCAAATGATGGGCATGCAGACCCAGCTTCAAAATCAGCCTGTAGCCCCCTCTCAAGGTCAGATGGTGCAAGGCCAGGCAGGAGGTCAAACTGTCCTGTCCCGGCCCATGAATCAAGGACAGAGAGGGATGACCCCTCCTAAACAGTTAATGCCTCCACAGGGACAAGGGATGATGCAGAACCAGGCCCAGCTCGGTGGAGGGCAGGGGCACCAAGCATTACTGATGCAGCAGCAACAACAACAACAACAGCAGCAGCCCCAGCAACAGCACCAACACCAGCAACAAGCATCACAGCAACAAAATGCTATGATGGAACAGATGGTAGCCAACCAAATGCAAGGTAACAAGCAGGCTTTTGGGTCCAAAGGTCAACCAGCTGTTATGCCAGGCCAGATGATGCGAGGCCCATCACCTAATTTGCAAGGTAACATGGTGCCGTTTCAGTCGCAGCAACAAATGACTCCGCAGCAACAGCAGCAGATTGCTCAGTTGCAACAACAGCAGCAGCAATTGCAGCAGCAGCAGCTTCAACTGCAACACCAACAGCCACAACAACAGCAGTTACAGCAGCAGCAGCTACAGCAGCAGCATCAGCAGCAAATGGCACAACAGTCCCAGCAGATCCCAGTGAACGGTAATCCCAACCAACCATTAGGGATGCATGGTAATCAGATGCGACTTCCAGGACATTTGGTCCAGCAACAGCTCCAGCAGCAACAGCTTCAGCAAAAACAACAGCAACAACATCAGCAACAGCAACACATGATGCAACAGCTACAGCAGCAACAGCTACAGCAGCAGCAGCAACAGCAGCAGCAGGCTGGCCAACAACATTCACATCAGCTTGGAGATGGCACTGGAAGCACAGGTGATCTGAGCCAACAGCAGATGCTTCCTGACATGCAAATGCAACAGCAGCAGCAGGGTATGATGGGCGGGCCTCAACACATGCAGGTGGGCAATGGACATTTTCCTGGTCATGGCATGCCTTTCAATTCTCAGTTTGCTGGCCAGATGGCCATTGCTGGACAAACAGCTGGGTTTCCAGTGAATAAGGATGTGACCTTGACTAGTCCTTTATTAGTTAACCTACTTCAGAGTGACATTTCTGCCAGCCAGTTTGGACCAGGTGGAAAACAAGGAGCTGGTGGGGTTGGTGGTAACCAGGCCAAACCAAAAAAGAAGAAACCACCTCGTAAGAAGAAACCCAAAGCTGGCGAGGGGCAACAGTCTGTAGAAGGCATTGGGTGAGGGGGGAAAAATATCTGTCTGTGTGTTGATGTGTTGTGTTTTTTTCTTTCTTTTTTTTTTTAAATCGGTTATTCAAGGAAATTTAAAACTTGAAATGTTTTTCTTCATGTAGTGGTTTGGATTCAGCTCCACAAGGGTTGGATGATGGAGAGTTGCAAGGTTTGGGTAGTGATCAAGGAGCTGGAACAGATTCTTCCAACTCAAAGCTCCCTGAATTTTCTAACCGGTCAGGTAGGGGATTTCTATATATTTCATAGCACTCTCTTTGACAGGAATATCAAGCAAGAAGTGAATTGTGAGAGGTTTTTATGGTGTTGGGTTACTTATACCCCTTTTCCACCAAAAAGAACCGGGTGCTGGTTCAGAGCTAGCGCTGGTGCTGGTTCAAAGTTGGTTCCACTGGCGAACCTTCTAAGAACCGGTTTGTCTTTCCATCGGCTAGAGAGCATCACAGAGCCGAGTGTGACGTCACTGTATACGTGTCACGTCACACAGCAACGTTAGCGCAGCAGCGACAAACACAAACACATCAACAATGGCGGATGTTACTTTACTGTTAATGCTCATGGCTTTGTGAACATACATTAACATCCAAACGCGGCAAATCCAACGTGTACGTGCAGCTCCATGTAATCTGTATAAACGGAGGTTGTAATCGAGAAAGTACATAATGTTATTTTATCATTAACACAGAAAAAAGTTAGCCTTAGCATGTAGCTACTTACTATTATGTGTGCTGATAATGTATCATATCGCGGTAAAGTAAAAGTGTATTAAACATTAGTATACTTAAGGTACATTATCTAACAGTAGCCCCGCCCCCAGCTCCACCCACAGCCCCTGACACAAGCGGTTCTTAAGTCTAGACCAACAACGTTTTGGTGCTACTTAAGAACCACTTTTCCTGGTTCAGAGCCGGTGCTTTGGCTGTCGAAAAAGAAAGAACTGGTTCTAAATTAGTCTCCGAACCTGCACTCAAACTGCCTCGGTGGAAAAGGGGCAATAGGCTGCCAGTGTTGGACCCTTTAGCAAGGCCTTTAACTTTCAGCTTGTCATAAGTATATCCTTTCTCAATAGTAAGATGGTTTGGATAACAACATTGGCCAAACAAGGAAAATGTAATCATCTTAGGTTTCCTAACAGTTAACCTCACATGAAATGATTTCTGAATTCTTTCTGTAAGCCATGATACCCGTACATACAGGCTTGAAATATGTGCTGATTTTGCCTGGATTTAGCATGAAGGCAGCTAATTGGGTATTTAGAATTGCAATACCTTTTTTTTTTTTTTTTAGGCTTTTCTGGACAATCAGGAGATCAAAGGGTTTTGCAGCAAATGCCATTGCCATTCATGGCCCAGCAGCAGCAACAGCAACAGCAACAGCAGATGCAACAAATGCAGCAGCAGCAGTTACAACAAATGCAACAGCAAGAACAACAGCAGCAGCAGCAAATACAGCAGCAGCAGCAGCAACAATTGCAAAAGCAACAGATGCATATGCAAATTTCTGGTCAACCTGGAACACCACAAAGTTCACAACAAGGACAGCATCAAATCCATCCGCATCACTTACAGCTTCAACAGCAGCAAACACAGCACATGCAGCAGCAGCAGCAGCAACAACAACAACAACAGCAGCAGCAGCAGCAGCAACCACTGACACCACAACAGCAGCAGCAACAACACATGATGATGCTGCTTAAAATGCAGGAACAAGCAAAGAATCGTCTCCCACTTCAACAAAGTGGCCATCCCCAAAGAACTCTTGTTAATCCTGGTGATCCTGCACAACGAATGCCTGTATCCCAACAAGGAAACATGCCTGTAATGATCAATTTACAAGGGCATGGAGGTGTCACACCCTCTCCAGAAAAAAACAGAGGCATGCAGCCAGTAGTAAATTCGCAGTTGGCTGCTGCAGCTAGAAGAATGCCCCATCCAGAAATTGGCCAGGGAACCACAGGAATGGCACCAGAGGATGCATCAGGCACCCCTAATTTGCAGGAAAGGTCATCGGTTGAAATGGCGCCTCAAGCTGGGAATGCCAGTCAACAAAATATTGTCAACCAAGGTCCTAATTCTCATTTGTTGAAGCCTGTACCTTCATCAGTCCCTCAGCAACCAGGAGCAAGTCCACAGCAACCACCCCAACAAGCACCAATGGCCGGCTCACACAACCTCCACTTTCCTAATGCTCCTTCAACTTCCCAAAGTTCCCGCCCTAAGACACCAAACCGTGCCAGTCCTAGACCATATCACCATCCCTTAACCCCCACCAACCGTCCACCCAGCACTGAGCCGTCAGAGATAAATCTCTCTCCCGAGAGACTGAACGCATCGATTGCCGGTCTTTTCCCCCCAAAGATTAACATCCCTCTGCCACCCCGACAGCCTAACT
This sequence comes from Tachysurus vachellii, assembly GCF_030014155.1. Taxonomy (NCBI): domain Eukaryota; kingdom Metazoa; phylum Chordata; class Actinopteri; order Siluriformes; family Bagridae; genus Tachysurus; species Tachysurus vachellii. The sequence continues at coordinate 1,573,973 of NC_083478.1, read as the reverse complement.
TAACTCGAGGTTTTGATCAACAAGGTCTAAACCCTACCACTTTGAAAGCTATTGGACAAGCTCCACCAAATCTTGCATCTCTTAACAACAGTAACTCTAGTGGCCATAATAGTGTTCAACAGGGTTATACACAAGCTACTAATGCTGCCAGTACAGGTGCAAAGCAAGAAAAACAGACGGTTGGAGGGCAAACAAAGCGAGCTAGTCCCAGTAACAGTCGACGATCTAGTCCTGCGTCAAATAGAAAAACGGCCACTCCTAGCCCAGGAAGACAGAAGTGGGCAAAGAACCCCCTAACCTCCATAGCAAATCAGCAACAAATGGCCAGTTCCCAAACCGTAATGGCCAGTGCTTCTTCAGTCCTCCCAAGTCCCACTACGTCTATATCATCTGTAGGCACACTTGATTCTCAGCAAATTCTAAACCCTCTGCAAGCACTGCCTAGTAACTCGGATGCAATGAGAGAGAGCCAGGGGCAGGTACCACAGCTAGACACGCGTCAGATTACACAAGCGGAAAGAGATCATTCTGCCCTCAGAATGGCAAATCAACGCATGCCAACCCAGGAAACAAAAATTCAAGAACCTAATATGCCGTCTGAGCAACCGTCAGATGAGCTGCGTCAACCTCAGAATCCACCACCGCAGGAGCACGGTACGGCTGTTGGGGCATCTTTTAGAGATGCCCCAACATCCCTCAATCAGTTGCTAGATAATATGGGCCACACATCCTTGTCCACAAAGCCACCCATGGTTACTCCACCAGTAGCTTTGGTGGAACAAGAGAGTCAACGTGTCTCCTGTACCCCACAGAGCAGTGATAGTGGGCTGCCTTTGCCCACTAGTGAACATGAACAAAAATCTAAGGTTGGTTCAATGGCTAGCCCAAATGTGATCCAGACTAGTAGTCTAAGCCCACAGTCATCATTGGGTGTATCCAGTATTAGCCCAAGTTTGCTTACTAGCACTGCTTCAAATTCCATTTTACATCCCAACCCTTCCGTTAGTTCCAGTACTAAACCTATTACAAGTATGTCTCAAACAGTCTTGCATAGACCTACATCATCAGGGTCCACTCATCCAAAACAAATAACTGTTTTCGTAACATCCAATCCCATTAGTTCTGCTGCTAGCACGGTATCTGCAGTGCCTCCAGCCATCGTCTCAACAGTGCTTGCAGTACCTACTAAGAGCATAAGATCTCCAGATGTGCACCAGTCCGTTTCTACTCAAAATCGCCCTCCACAGTTTATCACAGGACCCGTCATTTTCCAAGTACCTTCTGTTTCTGTACCGCCGAGCACCAATGTGGTTTCTCAGCCTGTCACTATGGTTGGGCCCATACAGGTAACTGCTAATATTCAATTCTCTTCTGCTCCAGATTCAACTGCAGCTTCTACTCTATCTGCCCCCATGGCAACACATTCCCCTGTTGTAAGCATAGCCACAAGTCAGCCAGGTCGTACCATGATTGGACAAATTCAAGTGCAAATGCCTGCAAGTCCAGCATCTTCTCTAAACACAGTCCACCCTTCTCAGCAAAAGAGCATTTCTGATGTCCCGATCTCAAAAACAAGTCCTGTAGGACCATCATCCTCTTTACATTCTAACACAACTCCAGCTATTTCTCCATCTCTTCAACAACCTCTAGGATCTTTGCCTACCTGTTCCAGCTCAGGGACTACTGCTGTTGCCAACAGGAGTCCCCTCTCACAATCACCAACAACTATTGCCAAGAGCAGTCCAGTCCAAAATGTTCTGGTCAAGACCACCCCCCACAGTAGTGACCCCTATCAGATGCAACAGCAGACTACAAATCAGCCAGGAAAACCTATAGACACTGCATCATCTCAAGCCCCTCTTCAAGTGATTACAAATGCAACACTTTCTAGTCCACCACCTACTCCCACAGTCGTCTCATCTGCACCTCAGCTGTCAGCACTAGTACCTACAGTTTCTTTGTCTGCACCTGTGCACGTTCCTCCACCCATTTCTTCCTGCACCGTTACACCCAGCCCTTCGCAGATCACTCGCGGTTCTGCTGTGGAACCTCAAGGCAATTCTGCTTCAAGTTCTCCACCGATCACAAGTATGTCTGCACCGTCTGTTCCACCTAATGCTTCAGTGACCCCTGCGACATCCACTGGTCCTGAAGCAAGGTCATCTCCACTACTTCCAGCTGTAGAACCACAACCATCCACAGTAACGGAGACAAGCTTGCCCGAGTCAGCAAACACCACGGTGCCTGCTGCAGATATTCCAGGTCTTTAATGGCATTAACTATTTTAAACAATTGTACTCATTTTTCTAGGAACTAGAAAATTTTGGCTGGAAAGTATTTCAGACAATTGTCCGATTGTTAGCAATAAGCATTATTGCCCTAAACCATTATAAGTGTCTTCATGTTTCTGTTGTCTACATACTGTCTTATGACATACTGCTCAAGACTAATTAAATGTTATTAATATGTTGATACAGCTCAGCCTGCACAGGAACAACAACAAACTGGTAAACACAATGTTATTCCTTACAGCATGTTCACATGTATCCAAGAAAAAAACCTCCTCTGTTATGTTTATAAACCTGCCGAACCTCAGCAAACGTGTGTAGGAACTCTGTTATTTAAACCTCCTTCAATGAAAACACCAGATGAGCTAATGAGGGGATGTGGTAGCTCAGTGGTTAAGGTGTCGGACTACTGATCGGAAGGTCATGGGTTCGAACCCCAGGTCAACCAAGCTACCACTGCTGGGCCCCTGACCAAGGCCCTTAACCCTCAGTTGCTCAGTTGTAAGTGGATAAGGGTGTCTGCTAAATGCCGTAAATGTAATCAACACTCGAATCTAGAGTGACGGTCTCTAGGTGGTTTGATCTCTAGTGTTAAGTAGAAGCTTTTAAATATGTCAGGTGTCTACATTTTAATTTGACCAGATAAGTGGCAGCTTTCCCCCCCTGGACCACTGGTGGTTACAGTGGTGGTAAAAGCTTGCATATTATCACACTCCTTTTCTATCTAAGACGAGAGCCCCCTTGGCAGGACAACACATTATACCAATTTGGGGCTGGCAGGTCTGTGTTTATCTGGAGCTGACTTCTAACACAAAGCAGTAATCCATGTTTCTTCCTTTCTTCTTCTTCTTCTTCTTTTTATTTTTTTTTCAAGTAGAGGCAGCACCATCTGTGGCAGAACAAGGGTAAGACAAACCGAGTGCTCGTTTCATTCTCATTTCATGTCAGTTTCTCCTTTGTTTTTTTTGTTTTTGTTTTTGTTTTTTTTTTCAGTGTGGAATGTCTAAGCATCTATTTTCTACGATTCTTAACGACCATTTCTGCATCATTGTTTTTGTGAAACGTTTCTTTCATGTTCAACGAACGTAGCGTTTATTTCGGTTTAATAACGATATGAACCGATTTCCTGGAAATCACTAACTTCGGTGTCACAATCATTAAAATCATGAATTTATTAAAACCAAATCACACAACAAAAAAATGTTAAACAACATAGCAGTTTAATGCTGTTTTTCCACTTCTATAACAGATGGGCAAAGAAAAGAAAGACGCCCATCGACTTAGCCCAAAGGTATGTATGTATATACCAAACCTGAAGATTCCCTGTGCAGGCGTGTGCACAGGGCAGCGTCACCAGTTTAGTAAATGTGGTTATGAAGAGGATGGACGTTGTCTGGTTATCTGTGGTAGATGAGGAAAAACAGCAAATCCAGAATTGTAAAGGGGCTCCACTAAGGCCTGTAGGATTAATAATAATAATAATAATAATAAAGTTGGACCTTGACTGTGATACCTAAGTGAAACATGGAATGCACTTCACAATTATCAACGCTTAGTGTATAAAAACAAACAAAAAAAAATCCTGATATTTATCATTAGTGTTATATTCAACTTGTTGCTGTTGCCCCACTACTGTTCTGTGCTTTTTAGGGAAGCAAGAGGCCATACCGAAAAGGTAAAAGGCCCCAGCCGAAGGAGCTCACGAGCCGAGAAGGACACTGAAGAGGAAGTGCCTGACAACGGACAGAGAAAGAGAGCAGCCAGACCGGGGTCAGCATCTTCTAACCCCGGGAAAGCTGCAGGTAAAACTGCAGGTGGTTTATATTCGTTTCATAACATCAAATAGATAAGAGATTTTTAATAAGTAAAAAAATTGATATACTACGAGATAAATTCGCTTCACCATCAAGATCGAATGTTCTGTTAAAGGAAAACGTTAAAGAGGAGAATAAACGCATAAATCTATATGCGAAAAAGAATAAAAACAATACTTTTGTTAATCCGTGTTGGCTACAGGCTGACGAGGTAACTTATCGTTTTTTTGTTTCCGTTTAAGAATCGAACACTGGAGCAAGTCCCACGCAGGCCAAGCGAAGGAAGTCGAAGTGATCATGAAGCTTAACACCTGTGAATTGTACATGAACTGTTTTATCTGCTGTTTTTCCTGTAATCGTGTGTGTGTGTGTGTGTGTGTGTGTGTGTGTGTGTGTGGTAGTCATGTACAGAAACATGTTTTTAAAAAGAAATTAAAGATGTTTTTGTTCCCTGATACTAAGCGATATCCTATTTACAACCGTGCGAGCGTGAGAGAGAGAGACAGACGTGTCCTGTTTTTTTTATACATGCTGGATTAATCATGAAGCCTGATGATGGATTGTATAATAATAATGTTACAAAAATGGATTCTAATGTTTTGGGTTGTTGTTTTTTTTTTTTTTTTTTTTTTTATTTTACTTCTTGTCCCCGGACATGAATTTAGTTCATTGTTGGCGCACTTCTCACTTCCTTGTTACTTGAGTACATTTTGTTTAAGTATGAATTTGTGATGTTGTTTTTCTTCTTCTGTTCATTTGGGCAGCTAAATATTATTATTATTAATTTTTTTTTTTTCCTCTAACATCCTCTCACACACTTTCCCAAACCAACAAACAAAAATCTCAATCATGAAACCTGAAATTTAAAATAAAAGCTTGATATCAACATCAAAAGAATATAAGCTTTCATTTCAATGACTTGTGATGTAATTTAAATCCTGGTGTATAATAAAAAAAAGAAATGATAATTATTTGTAAATATGAATAGTTTATTTACAATTCCAGGAACGTATGTGGTATCGATAAATAAAACTTTACTCTTATACTCTACCGGTCGACAGCGTGTCCAAACCTTTTTATAGAGTTTATCATTTTTTCTTCTTCTTCTTTCCATAATGAATCAACAACATGGTTAAATGAGACATAAGCAGAGATACAGAAATACTGTATGATTTTGAGTTGAAACCTCCCATAAAGTCTCGCTACGGTGGCTTAGTGGTTAGCACGTTCGCCTCCCACCTCCAGGGTTGGGGGTTCGATTCCCACCTCCACCTTGTGTGTGTGGAGTTTGCATGTTCTCCCCGTGCCTCGGGGGTTTCCTCCGGGTACTCCGGTTTCCTCCCCCGGTCCAAAGACATGCATGGTAGGTTGATTGGCATCTCTGGAAAATTGTCCGTAGTGTGTGATTGCGTGAGTGAATGAGAGTGTGTGTGTGTGTGTGTGTGCCCTGTGATGGGTTGGCACTCCGTCCAGGGTGTATCCTGCCTTGATGCCCGATGACGCCTGAGATAGGCACAGGCTCCCCGTGACCCGAGGTAGTTCGGATAAGCGGTAGAAGATGAATGAACTTGTCATGGAGGTTGAAATAATGTTAAATGTAACTATAAGTGGGGGGAAAAACACGTTCGATAACAAATTATTCGATTAAAACTGAACAAGCTTCAAAGGAACAAAAGAAAGTGGAATAAAAATGTTTGCTGTTACATCATCGTTTTTTTTCTTTAGGGTCGATTTGAGATTTTGTTGTAATCGGTGAATTAATTAATAAACGACTGCAGACTTGTGCAATCTAACACACCTGATTCACATCATTAACTAATCAAGGATGGAGTGTTAATGGAGTGTTAGAGCAGAGAAGCAGAACTACTCTTTATCTGAGGATTAACTCTTGGAACGCTCCAGTAAACTGGATTTCGGTGTCTGTAATTAACCCCTTTTTTTGTATCCTGGTGTGAAATTGAGGTTATTGATCATTCTTGATGAAGTGAAGGTGATGGAGCAGGCTGTGTTTCCTCCAAGCTGCTATCAGCTGTCTCTGAGACACGTCCTGTGTGTACACGACCAACCCGTGTGTGAGGAACAGGCCTGGGCGCTTTGCTACCAGCTCTGCTCGCTGTTAGAGAGGAACTTTAGTCTGGATGACGGACAGAGTTTCAGGTCGTGGAAGAACCTCAGGCTTCCCGGACCGGACGGGATCTTTCTCTGCTCGGATGGCACCGTGTCTCTGAGAATAGCGCACGGCAGACTGGGTAAGATGGACCGCGTTTCCACGTGGAAACTTCCACTTCCATACGACGTGTAAAGCTCCGGTGTTGTTGTGTTCCGGGAAGATGATCAGCAACGTGGTGGTGTGAAGAATCCGAGTCGATGTGACCGATTTATCCACCAGATCAGTTTGTTTGTTTATTAAACATGTCGTGCTTGTTGTCCCTTTACAGTTCCATTGGATGTAGTTTTGTTCTCTCTTGTGTTCCAGCAGCTAGAATCAGTCCTCTATCACACAGGATTCTCTCTTATTTGACTTTGAGACGTTCACCCTTTGCGCGCACACGTTTTCCCTTTGCGCGCACACGTTTTCCCTTTGCGCGCACACGTTTTCCCTTTGCGCGCGCACGTTTTCCCTTTGCGCGCGCACGTTTTCCCTTTGCGCGCACACGTTTTCCCTTTGCGCGCACACGTTTTCCCTTTGCGCGCAGGATCGTCTCCTCATCCGCAGGAGAACCTTCAGCACTTCCTTTATGACGAGTTTGGACTCAGACTTGGTTTCTTCTAGTGTTTTAGTTCAGAAGTCTGAGGGAGAAATTCTGATCAATGAAACTTTTTTTCTGTTTCTAAAATTCTGTCTATATTAAGCTGCGTACAAACATTTTAATCATGATGTTGACGTGAATAACAAGTGAAAGGAAAGAAAAGGAAAGCTCCAAGAGGATGGAGAGAAACCTGGTGGTGATTTTGTGTGAATCAGTCAATTAACCTTCATTTTAATTTAATTATGTCGCTTTGTAGATGCCAACATTCTGTTTTCCTATTTAATCTTAGACAAAAATTTATAAAATTTACTGCGGCCGAGTGCACCAAATTCGGATATGTTGTAGAACCTGGTCTGAAGTTTGTTGCTATCACTTTTCTAAGCGATCCGAGTACCAGTACTTCCGGTACCGGGTCTCAAAATGGCCTTTTTTCCCATAGACTCCCATTATAAACTTTGGAGGTTTATAACTCGGCAAGCTTTCGAACTATCTACACCAAACTCGTCCAGCTCCTTTAGGGTGACACTCTGAACAAAGGTTTAAACTGGTGTACCGACTGGACTTTCGGTTGTCCCGCAGTCCCGCCCCCAAAATATGCAAAATTAAAACTTTTTACAACATGGACATGTGACATATCAAAACACTCAGAACAATGAGGGGAACTTCCTCAGGAGTATTCAGATGATGTCACATGCTCATCTCCACTTGCCTCCAAATGTTTTGGCACCCTATCTTTCTGTCCGCTTGCCTCCAAAAGAAACACTGACCCTTATGTCCACTCGCCTCCAAAAAGCACCGGCCTTTGCGAATACTTGCCTTGTTAAAGCCAATATCAAAGTTTGTTGCGATGAACTTTACAAATCTAGTTCTACTTGTCTTTTAATAGCACAGGTTGAATTACAGAGACCCGGATATGGAGCTGTATTTGATTTTATTATTATTATGTATTATTATTAATATTATTTATTTTAGCTATAAATCTTTTCCAGGGTTTTTGTGAAAGTCATAAATATTCAGCATTATTAAATAAAAATCATAATGTGTTCAGATACTAAGGTGCTGAATGTCTGTTTTTGGTGCTTTTTATATTTTTGTTACTAAACATTTAATTTTCCGTCTTTATTCTCATTATGTGACATTTTGTAACCACACCACACGTTTTGTATGAAGATATTCACGTGTTGTGATTATTATTTTTTTTTTTTTTTTTCCCCTCCTCACCCTCTCTTTTCCATCACCTCTCCTCCCCCGAGCAGAACACCAGCTTGTAATCGAGACGGAGGCTCAGGTGAGCATCAGGTTTAGTTCATGAATATTCACATCCTGCTGGAATTAGCTAGCGCTCTGTGATTGTGTGTGTGTGTAGACAGTAGATTACGTGGGTCGTCTGATGTACTCGTGCCTGGACTGGGGCCTCGGTGAGGACGTGGAGCGAGAGCTGGACAAGACGCTGGAGCTTCTGGTGGATCAGATGACCAGAGTGGACCTCAGACTGGGTGCTGACCACCGTCTCCAGCCCATATGCACCATCTCCGAGGTCCTGCAGGTATACCATCACTTCCTAATTCCTTCTTATCTGTGAAACTTTTTCCTTTCAGCACTTTATCAGGTTTGTATTGGAACAGGAAGAGCGTTAAACTACTAATGTGAGTTCTCCTTGTATATTGGTGTTGAATTCTCACTTCTGATTGGTGCTGTTGCAAATCACAGGTTTATATTAATGTGCTCTTTCTACAGTAACCAGGTTTACTGATGATAAAACAATTAAAACTGTGTGTAAGCGTTCATTTAACATGTGGAAGGAGTCTCCAGCGTCGAGGCTTCATAACGGTCAGAGATAAAGCTGTGAACTTCTCTCCGTCTTCAGAACAAAAGGAGTTTTACGCTTCGTGGTTGTTCGGGACGTGTCACAGATTAATTTTTAAAGAAAGGAGTAAGTGATCTAGCTTCCCTAAAGCAATCGGAAACAGGACCGAGCTTGTTTTATAGGCGTTCGATACGTTTATTGCTGTAGTGATGTAGATAGAAAATTGTAATTGTCACATCTCTTAAGATTAAGAGGAATGAAACATGACCAGTGACACGCAGCATTTTAAACCTCACACGTTTAATTCCTGTCTCCTGATGTTTATTTAATTTTGTGGTAACTTTGTAAGTCCAGTGCCGTCACAATCTTTCCACACACACACACACACACACAGAGTAACATTAAGGTAATGGCTGTAATAAGAATCTCTCGGTCCACATACAGGTTTGTGAAGAGCGCCTTTACAACCCGAGGCAGGCGATTCAGCATTACAGGAGTGTGTGTGCGACACTTTACTCACACACCATCGAGCTCTGCAACTACCTCCAGATCATCCAGCAAACCCAGGAGGTGAGAAACAATACTTAGTTGAATGCCCTATAAAGTTCTCAACGTTGACCAAACAGGAGGCGAAACTCCTTAGTTGTGTGTGTGTGAGAGATTTGTATCATGTAGTAACGCTGGAGACGTGCTGGATGATCATCAGTTCTATTTCTCCTGTCTAACTGTAAACACTAATGACTTTGATCTAAATGACATGAGGTGAAAATGATTTACACATCATGCTGCTTTGGCTTCATTTCTTATTTATTTGATAAATTTGCTGTAAATTCTATTTTCTATGAAATGCATATTTATTTAAATAAAATGAAGTTTTCTGTATCGAAAAAAATGTACAGTGAGTAACCTTTAATCAAGAAGTCTCAAGTTTTCAGAGGTTGTGTTTTTTTTTTTTTTTTTTTTTTTTTTTTTTCCCCTCTGAGATTTCCAATGTCTTCAGGATGCAGGAGTTTGTGCTTCTTGGCTGCTGTTGTGTCTGTAAAAAACAGGAAGTAACAGTTTTTCTTCCACAGAGTCTGCAGAGCCTAATCATGGAATCGGAGAACCGCCTGGTGCCGGATGAGACGATTAACTGGGTGAGGAAAAATTTAAATAGATCAATAAATGATGCTTGGTGTGGGGTTTTTTTTATTTTTTATTTTTCTCCCACACATGCTTTAGTAATTATTGCCTGTAATTCAGGAAGTAGATAATATCTGCTTCACTTCACTCTATTGTATGAAACACTGCATGCAGGAGTTCACGTGGAAGCACCTGATGGACGAGTTGAGCCAAGGAGTCGTCCTGCGTCCTCCGAGGGACGAACCGAACGCCGACGTCACTCCGCCGCTCGACACGTCTCCTTTCAGCCAACTCCTGCTGGACATCCAGCTCCGACGCTACACCCTACGCAAAGTGAAGGTCACACTGCTGTCTGCGCTTTCTTCTAAAAACCATCAGCGCCTGAAACACTTCAATTTGTTTGGTGGTTTTTACAATGGACGTTGTTTCAAAGCAGTTTTACAGAACAGGAAATTTTATATAAATGTACTTACATTTATCCCATTTATGGGGGATGTTTGGATTTTACAGATCAAAAGGTTGTGAGCTTAAATCCCAGGTCCACCAAGCTGCCGTTGCTGGGCCCCTGAGCAAGGCCCTTAGCCTTCAAATGCTCAGTTGTATAAAATGAGGAACTGTAAGTCGCTCTGGATCACGACGTGTGTTGAATGGCGTAAGAATTCTTAAATGAGTTAAATGTTTTCCATAATGAGCATCACTAAGGTGGTTAGCACGTTCGCCTCACACCTCCAGGGTTGGGGGTTCAATTCCCGCCTCCTCCTTGTGTGTGTGGAGTTTGCATGTTCTCCCCGTGCCTCGGGGGTTTCCTCCCCCAGTCCAAAGACATGCATGGTAGGTTGATTGGCATCTCTGGAAAATTGTCCATAGTGTGTGAGTGAATGAGTGTGTGTGCCCTGTGATGGGTTGGCACTCCGTCCAGGGTGTATCCTGCCTTGATGCCCGATGACGCCTGAGCCAGGCACAGGCTCCCTGTGACCCGAGGTAGTTCGGATAAGTGGTAGAAAATGAGAGAGCATCACTAAGGATGACCCAAGGCAACCGGGGCAAGTTAAACCTACCTGAGATGTTGGGTGGAAGAACCAGACTCAAAAGGGAACCTCATCCTCATCTTTGTGTGACACAAGCGATTTGATAAATGTCCTTTTCTACAGTCCTATACGTTCAGCTGGAGTTGTGTAACCAGGAGCTTCTGAGCAACTCCTAAATTAGCTCATCTGAGTTCATTATAGATTTAACACCAGCTCCGATGTACCGAAGCCTTCAGACACTCCTCGATGGCGTATCAGCAGATCTAGAAAGTAACAAGCAAAAGAATAAATATTCGGTTAGAAATGAGAGCAGATACGTTCTGATGAAGAGAATATAAATAGTCCTTAATCGAGAGGACGCCTGGGCCATAACTGTAGTAGCAGAATGGGGTCGATGTCAGCAAAGGGGAAAAAAATGCTGGATCAGATATCGGAGAAAACGTATCGGATATCTGATCCCACATGCGACCGAGAGTGGGATTGGAACAGAAATGTCTTTTTCTTCGCTTTATGAGAGTTTAACATTTAAAAAATCATTAACACAATTTCTACTGATGCTCAGGAATTAATCAGACTTGTTGTCTTCATTCAAATATTAAATTTTACAGGAGGGATTTTTTTTTTTCCTTAAGTTTATGACCTGCAGCTTTAAAACCGTGATGATGCTGGAAGGCTTTTGTGTGTTTATCATCTTTTAAATGAGCCGTGCTTTTTAAAACTACGGTCCAGTCTGTTGTAGTTTTCCCTTCAGTAGCTGAAAGGATTTCTTTTAATTAATAATTTATTTGGGGGGGGCACGGTGGCTTAGTGGTTAGCACGTTCGCCTCACACCTCCAGGGTTGGGGGTTCGATTCCCGCCTCCACCTTGTGTGTGTGGAGTTTGCATGTTCTCCCCGTGCCTCGGGGGTTTCCTCCGGGTACTCCGGTTTCCTCCCCCGGTCCAAAGACATGCATGGTAGGTTGATTGGCATCTCTGGAAAATTGTCCCTAGTGTGTGATTGCGTGAGTGAATGAGTGTGTGTGTGTGCCCTGAGATGGGTTGGCACTCCGTCCAGGGTGTATCCTGCCTTGATGCCCGATGACGCCTGAGAGGCACAGGCTCCCCGTGACCCGAGGTAGTTCGGATAAGTGGTAGAAGATGAATGAATTCATTTTGGGGTGTGGTTACAAAGTGCCTTCCCCTAACATCCCTAAATGTGTATCGCTTTTCATTTTTACTCAACATTTAGTCATTCACTTAAAAATCGAAGGATTTGCCACAATATTTTTATTTATTTATTTAAGTTTAGTTTTTGTGATTTAGCCTTTTGTATGCAGTGAAATCATTTGACTTGATGTTGCTCTGGTGTGAAGGTGTTGGAGGACACCGACGGAGAGCGAGGAGCCGATCCTCATCAAGCGCTGCTGGACTTTGTTCGGGCGAGGCCTAAACTGCGGCCGGTCAGTTTCTGTTCCTAAACTTTGTGGTATTAGATCTAATCTAATGTTAGATGCCTTGGGTACAGTGGAGGCTCAACTGGTTAAGCCTCTGGGTTGTTGATCGGAGGATCGGGGTTCAGGGGTTCCCTCCCTGCTCCAGGGGCGCTGTATCATAGGTGCCTCTGCACTCTGACCCCAACCTCCATAGTTGGGGTATGTGAAGAAAAGAATTCCACTGTGCTGTAATGTATATGTGGGGATTAATAAAAGCTTATATTAACATTTGTGTTTAATCTGAAGTGCAACTTCGTTTATGAGCCTGGAGTCTCGAGGGTTTGAGCTGTTTTCTTTTTCAGTCAGTGGAGGAAAATGAGCTTCACTCTTCTTCCGCTGCTCCATCAGTGTCTCCCTGTTGCTCAGGTCTCAGAGCGAAAGCTTAAACCGAGAGTCCAGAACCTGAACCACGAGGTCAGTCTGCACGAACTGCTGATGCGGGAAATCCGCTCCAGTGACCCGGTGAAGCTCCTGTCCTCGTGTCGGAGGAGACGCCCACACAAAGGTGCGGTCGATTTTGTGTGTATCGCGTTTCATGCTACCCGTGTTTAAAACTCCACATTTTAAACTGGATGGTTTGCTGAAAGCTTCCTAAGTTTAGCAAGTGACGTTAAAGCAACATGGCTGCCGCCGACAGGACGAACGGTAAACTAAAACGTTTATGCCGCGTTTACAAACTTTAGATCGTTCTACATGGAGACCGTCGGCGTGTTGAATCTAGATCGCTGACTCGCTGGTTTGAGGGGGAAAGTTGATCGTAACGTTATGTAGCTTTTTTTTTTTTTTTAGCGGTTTGTTTTCCAGCCCAGTCATGCTTTTAAAATGTGTGGACAGGATTGAATGCAGTGCATCATGGGTAATACTTTTGATTAGAGAATAATTCAAATGAAATTTTGGAAGTTTCATGCATTTTGTTAATTTAGTTTTTTTTGGACTTTTGACAAACAAGTTGAATTCTTAAGAGGAAAAAATACAGGAATCGTGTTTTTCATCGGTTCTGTAGAAACCGGATCGTCGTCTCTCTCGGCGGATGACGACACGATGCCCGAGAGATCCCTGACGCTGGTCTGTGAAGATCCACACAGAGATGCATCCTATCTGAGTGGAGTTCGCAGCTTGGGCCAGGAGGAGGCGCCGTGCAGAGTGAGACCAGGACACAGCTTTTGGATATTTTAATATTTGTTAGGGGGATAATTAACCCTGTGGATTGTGTTTAATTAGGAGACGACGTGTAAAGATGCTTCTGCTCCACAGGAGGACAGTTACGCAGGTAAAGCACCGAGATCATTTCGTATCTCATTTAGCTTCTGTGTTCGTGGTTTTTAATCATGAAATCTGAAACCTTTTAAAATCTCCTGGAGAAATTTATGGAATGTTTATTGGAGGCTGGTGTGCATGTGCTAAGGTCCATTTGATGTTTTAAATGAAAGGGTTCATCACTGTTTGGTCCCAGGTGAACAATAGACCTGGAGAATAAAATGCAGCATATGAAGTTTGCTAGATTATATTCTACTCACTTTGATATTTTTGTAGTGTCTCATTGTATTAAACTCTTTTGAAAGAGGTTTTTTTTTTTAACTCTTGGTCCTGTAGCTCTTGCTACTTGATGTTCCTTACTTTCTGGAGGTTCTTTCTGTATAGAACCTCTCTGACTGATGTACACACAGCTCAGTGCCAAATGTTCAGGCCAGAGTAACACACTCGGGAGGCAGGGCTAGCTGTACTCTTCCACATACAGCAGATCACGGATGCTTATGATTGGCTGGTGTTGCTGTGATTGCTCTTCAGAACTTCCTGGCATTCGAGTGCATTTTATAGTTTTTGGCCCTGGATTTCTTGCATTGGTGTGACAACATTTTTAAAGTAGCATTTTGGACTGAAATTGAAGCCCAGCAGACATTAATCCTCATTACACTTTTTGAACCTTATCCTCATGGACAACAGCTAACTCCCATGATGTTCTAGGAACTGTCAGGTAACATGTAGCTTCAGATCCAGCGGTGCTGATCTGCTTGACGTGTGATGTGCTTCAGCAGGTTCATCCATAAAGAATCTGAGCTTCTCTCCTGCTCTCTCCTCCACACCACTGAGTCTGTCTGAAGGCTGCAGGCTTTCCAGAGGAAAACGACGTGCACGATCTTTACCCAGCAACATGGAGGTCCACCAGCTTGTAAGTGAGAGGGGTGTGTGTGTGTGTGTGTGTGTTTTGATAGAACGCTGTGAGACAGTTCTGTCTGTGTCTTTTGAAAGGCATCAAACAAAGTTTCAGTTCCTGCAACGATTGCTGAGGTCATCAAAACGCACTATATGAAGAAGGGGAAGTCCTCGTGTGATGCGTACGGGAACTGGAGGGTGAGTTGGGGGGGGGGGTTAATGGTGGAGGACCAATTATTCACCAGATTTTTTTTTTGTATGTATCTTTACAAACATGTTCATGTTTAATGGAGACTTTTTTTTTATTTTTATTTTTTTTTATCTTTTTCCCTCAGCATTTCAACTTGTTTCGTTTCTGTTAGATGGCAGAAGTCATCAATATTCACTTGTTCAGCAGTTTACTGAAGGAAAAAATAAACTTCTTAATAGTCTGTGATTTAAAAACCAGAAATGCCTTTTTTTTTTTTCTCCTCTCTACAGATTTGTTCATGTTGTGCAAAGAGAAGTTTGTATTTCACCTGGCACAACTTCTGCTCTCTGTGCAGTAGGTATGGTGGTGATTTTATTTTTTTTTCTTCCTGATGTTTAGTAAAGCCTGGCACATTATGTGGAGTTCCATTTTAACGAGTTTTCTTCTGCTCTGTCGACAGGGTTGTGTGTCCAGAGTGTTGTTTAGAGGTAGGTGTTTATGCCCGGGGGGTGGGGGTGGAGGTTTACAACTGAGATGAATTCCCGTCTTAAGCCGAATGTACGTGAATTCAATCAGCTAAGTCACGTGGTGTCTAAAGTTTGCTTTGGAGGCTAATGTAACTAGCGTGCAGAGGATGTTAGGATCTTGTTACTGTAATGTGTAAATTTTATTTTTTTACACGCAGGAATTCTTCTTGAGTGTCTAAACATTCAAGAATACCCATTAAATACATTAAAGTATTTAAATCTTACTATTTATCTATAAAAATTAATATTCCAGCATTCAGCACTGTAGTAAAATTGTCAAACAGGTGGCCATCTTGGATAACTAGACTCCGCCCATTGAACCTAGGCCCCACCTTCCAAAGTTTGATATTGTAATTTTACCCACAATTTGGTGCTTTTCTTCTGTTAGCTTCATAGCTCCAGTCTAACACCAACAAACAGAATGACTCAGTGATTGGCTTCTAGATGACTTGCTAAATTGTGTGTGTGTGTGTGTGTGTCTCCATTTCTTCTCCATGTTTGACCTCCATGATCACGTGTTTTGCGCCGAAGCTGCGGCTACCGTTTAAATGGTGCATCAACCTTCCCATAAGCTTCTTTAAGAAGATCGTATTGACGAAGGAGTCTGAGGAAAGTCAGAGACACTTCTGGAACGAGCGATGGTCGTGGGATCCGTCCAGGTGAGTCAGTAACAAATTCATTTCGAGTCCTGTCAGGAATTTCAGCACTTCCTTGTCTTTTAGAACGTTCTTCAGGATGCATTGATTTAAAAGTCAGGAATGAAAGGAATTTGGTCGAGTCTCATCTCAGTGGGGTTTGTGTTATTGATGATAAACTGACTTGGTGTATAATAAACTTTAGAACATTGCAAAACTGCTGACTGGCTTTAACCACACCAAACTCAACAATGCAGTGATGAATGAATATAAATTTTGTGCTGTTCAGGGTTCCTCTGGTTCTGATGTCCTCTCGTGTATCTGCTTCTGTCACTCCTTACACTCTGGCTATGAGAGACTGGCATAATCAGGACATGTGTGTTGGATGTCGGGGGCTTCTTCTGGAGGCGTGCGACTCACCAGCGCCACCTTTCACTATTAAAGTGCCTCAGGAGATATAAACCGATGCCTGTCTTTCTGTCCACCACCTCCTTCTTACTTTCAGTCTTTTATTTGTATGTTAACAACCAAAGTTGCGAATGCAAGACACTGTGTAATTTCTGTCAGCTGTTGTGTGTTTGGGAGTTTTTTTTGGGGGGGGACGTTTGCGCTTTTAAGCCAACTTTAACACTGTTCCTTTAGCCACCCATCACTGTGGAGGGGTGTGTGTGTGTTCTGTTTTACTACTTTTATGTTTTTCTGGGCTGCTAAAGAACAATGGCTTTCAGTATTAACAGTGTCCTGACTGTATGGATTATTTAACACTTTTTTTTATGTTATTTTTAGATATCAGAATAGAAATAAATATTCAAATTTTCATATTTGACCTTGTGTCCTGTTTTGTTTTTGGTTCTAATGTTTTAGCAGACATTAACAAACATGTAATCAAGCTTAATCCAAATTATGGAGCATTACGAAGGCGGCCATCTCAGAAAATACGAATCTCCTTCTATTGTGACGAATTCCCTTGTTTGCAATTTACTACACACTTGGTGCCATGAACCGTGGTGACATTGTCTCTCTGACGGAATCTTAAGTTCTAAGGTGAGCTGTTTTCCTCTCTTGGACCTCTCTTGGTACCTTCTTGTGGGTGTTTAAAATGGTTCTTGAAAAGCAACTTTTTTTTTGCTTTAAACCTCTTTTAAACAGACAAGATGTGGCATAATTTATATTGATTAGTTGCTACACAACTCGCCCCTAATTACGCTTATACTTGGTGTGCTATGTTTGTATATTGTATTTAAATTTACGTTTGTATTTTTATTAGCTTACTGTACATTTCATACGTCTTTTAGATGTATTTTTCTTTGTCATCAAGCATTAGTTATTTTCTTTTTTTTGCAATTATGACATTACATTATGTAAATGTGTATATGGCAAACCATATAATACATATCTGTATTTCTATACTACAAATATTTACTGTCTCTTGTATCAGACTTTCACTTTAATTGTGAAATGAAAAACAGAAGCTGTAACCGAGTCAGGATTCGGTTCGTGTGCTTTGACGTTTCTGTGAGTTTTATTTTGATAATTGTGCTGTACCGAACTTGGCCGTGTGTGTGTTTATTTTTGTGTTTTGTTTTGTTTTTTTTTTTTCTTTTCTTTTTTCTTCTCTTAATTCCTGCAATTCGAGAAAGAATCGACTCTTTAACTGATTCATAAGCTGAATCTAAAGTTTGGGCTACGCTTTTAAATAATAATCTAAGAAAGCTTTTTCCTAATTTAACTTACGCATATTTAACTAAACCGTGTCGATTTGGTGTTTGCACGATTTTTAACACGTAAATTGCTGATCATAAACAGCTGAATTAATGATGTATTTAAATTGATTCGTCGTAAAACAAACTTTTTTTTTTTTTAATCATAAAATATTACTATTTAAAGAACGAAGCCGCAAAATGGCCGCAAGTTTGGAGTTTACAAATAGGCAGGTAGGAGAAAATAGTGTTAAACCCCTTTAACGCTGATGAATCAAAACTCGTGATTCGATTCCCTTTAAACGACTTTGTTGAAAAGATCCGACTCGGTGAATCGAACTGCCATGCGCATGCGCAGTATCACGAAAGCAGGACTTCGTGTCTGAGACTCGATTGCTCAAGTCTCAATTCTGAGGAGCTTTTTTTCGATACCGGCATCTTTTTATTTCTCCTCTCTCCCTTTCGTCTCGCTTTTATTTCTCTTCTTGACCTCGGTATAAACCACGGCACAATGACCGGAGATCACGGACACCACCAGGTGATGTATATAAACGTGAAAACGAGCCGATTCTCGGTGTATTTTCACTATTATTCGCTTTTCTTCGAAGCTGACTCGAGGTTCAGGTCCTGAAATGTTCACTAAGTGCGTTTTAAAGAATATAAACAGCTTGATTTAAAAAAAAAAACTCAGCTTGTTCACGCTGAATAAAGACGAAGTATAAAGGTTTTTATTTGCAAATCCGCTTCACTAAAGCGTCCATATTGTAGGTGACATTTTTGATTTGTTGTGTGTGTGTAATAATGTACAGAGTCAAAAAAACCCCACATAATTCACTTATTAACTGTGTTTGCAGGTGGAGTCTGGCTCTCGACTAAACGGTAAGTGCGAAATGACACGATAAATTCACTTACGAGACGTTTTAGTGCTTATTTTGAGCTGTATTTCTGTGAGCAAGGCGGTGAGACTGTTAGACTGTTAGAGTAGCGAAATGGCGTCCCAGAGACTAAGTCCCCTCACCCTCACTCACAGCCGCCTATTGTTCAAAACGAGGGCTCAAAAACACACTTTAACAGCCTTTATTCTTACATTCGGATCGATATTTTGACAGAGCTGTAGATTATTTTTACAATCATGATCGTCGATTTGTCGATTTACGACTCTAACGGGCCTTAATTTAGTGTTAAAAGTGGCAAATGGGGGGTTGAGGACTTAGTCTCTGCGCCATTTTCTTTTCCTTTCCGTGGGCCGTGTCTCAAACCGCGTGCTCTTCTGCTCGGTAGTGCGTTCTAGTTCTAGGTCACTAGTTAGACAAGTGGACTTTCGGGTCGCTTTTTAAAACAAAAATGCGTCAGAGCTGAAATATAACATCACACCTGAAATAATAATCGTTTATTTTGATGTATACGAGAAGTATAACAACACAATAGCCCGACTTGGTTAACGTAGGTGGCGTGCTGTCTAGTGGAGAAGTGTGTGATTTGGGACGCAGCCCCACACTGCTCTGTGTTATGGAGGCGCTGCAGGGGAAATGGCTTGCTTTTTAAATCTCTCTCCTTTTTCAGACCTGTTTCCGATGATCTGACTCTCTTACTGTTTTTAAAGACAATTAGCTTTAATATTTAGTCTGTAAACACAATTACAGGTGGACAGGAAAGGATAATAGACACAATATAGAGCACTAATGAGGATATATTTCTTTATTCAGTGTCTCAGGATGTTTATATAAAAAAAAAAAGGATTTATTATTATTTTTATTTTTTTTTTATTTTTGCAAATCTTATAAAGTTTGACTTGATAACTTTAAACAAATTTGGATTCCTTTCTACTCTATTATATATGTAGATAGTTGGATAGATAACTGGGACTTGAACACATTTTCATATTTATGATTAAGGCCTTATTAAACAAATCTGTAGGTTTATTTTTCTTTTATTTAAAAAGTCACACTTACTAAAATCAGACGACAAAAAAAAAATGCCCGTTTTGGAACTTTTCTGTTCATCAGCTTATGTTCGGACTAATTATGTTTGTCTTGTATGTAATACTTGGTGAAAAGGCCATGTGTTGCGAACAGGAAGTTCACTCCATGTGCCAGTTCATAGTGAAGTTTTAAACACTACATAGTGCACCGTATGGCTGATTTAGAATGACATTTGACCTTGTACGAGTGCACGGTGGACACCTATAGGCTAATGTCTCTTCTAGGACGCGCAGGTTGTCTCTCAGTTGGCTTGATGCGTACGTACACGACACGAGAGTCGTGGTTTTCCTGACGAGTGACATTTTAAGTTGAGATTTTAAACAGGACACGCTGCTTTACAGCGAGATCGCCTAATGGCCGGGACGATCCCGTCACACCCCTGGTTTGACCTTTCTTCACTTCGCTGCTACTCAGCGAAAATACCTCACGCCAAACACGTATAGACGTCGTAAAGAATAACTGAAGGACTGAGACCGGCAGCGTCTATAAAGCTAGTACACTTGGCTCACTTTGCTGATTAATCCGGACTCGTTAAGATAGATAACTTTTAACTTGGAATTTACGTTAGCTGTTAAAGTACTTAAAGTGCAGGAGTCGGGGGTTTTGATACGTAGGACATAATAAAAATAAATAAATCAGTGGATTAAGGCACTGAGAAAAGCCCAGTTGATCCATTTTACTTACTGCGCTGTAGACTGGAGGCGGGGCTTTGTGAGCGTGGGCGGGATTATTCATACCAAATTAATGACCTCAGTTAACTGATTGCTCGATCACTGATTTGTTATCATGAACATCTTCAGTAGTGAGAAGTTTCTAAAGGAAGTGACGCAATCGAAAGATCCAACAATTTAATATTTCACTCGGTCAGCATTTCACGTGTCAACACGACGGCTCCTGCGGGTCATCCGTTAGAGTTAGTCTTCAGACATTTGATGTTTTTTACAGGCGCGCATACACACAAACACACACACACACACACACTATACTGATTCATGTACTATACTCAGCATAACAAGTATCATTAATATTGACACGTGATCCACGTCTGTCATCTATCTAATATCATTTCTACTGTTATTTCAGGACTTAATAACAGATCATAGGCAGTAATGTTAGTAATAATAACAGTAATAAGTGGGTAATAAGACTAATACAAGTGACGTGACGTACGGCTAAGTACAGTGACCCATACTCAGAATTCGTTCTCTGTATTTAACCCATCCAAAGAGCACACACACACACACACACACACCGTGAACACACACCCGGAGCAGTGGGCGCCTGGGGAGCAGTCAGGGGGGTTCGGTGACTTGCTCAAGGGCACCTCAGTCGTGGTATTGCCGGCCCGAGACTCGAACCCACAACCTTAGGGTTAGGAGTCAAACTCTCTAACCATTAGGCCATGACTAGGGTCCTACTGTTACTCCACCACAAGACTGATGCTCTTCTGGGGTTCAGGAGCCACCTTTAAAACCTAGTCCCTGCGTCCTGTACTCCGTCACGGCCGCGCGCTGATACTTTAATCTTTAAAGTACTTTAAACCTGCGTGTCTAAGAAGCTAGCTAGCAGGATATTTAACACTGATGGATACCACCTGAAGGTCCAGCAACAAGTCAGACTCATCAGCGTTCGCCTCGACGACCCCTGAAACCGCTCTTGCCGTTCAGTCTGTCGCTGGTCCGCATCACGTCTGAGCCGATGGTGTGTAGTACGCCGTGTTCTCGGGGTAAAAGCGTCCCCCTGTAAACAAAGTGAGGAATAAAACGTGTTGTGCTCTTATCAGGGAACAATCAGCCGCCGGGCGGCGCGATGACGCAGTAACAGCACGGCTTCGAGTCTTTTATTTACACCGATTAGAATTTTTACTTTTGTTTTTTGTTTATTTTGGTTAATGCTCAACAGAATTCCAGCGAATTTTGCAATAATGTATATAAACAGGAAATTTGACAATCATTAGTTATAGTGGAGAAAAAGAAAAGCGTGAGTTTGTTTTCTCCAATTTAATCTCAAATAATAGCGACTGTCTGATCCATCACGGTACAGTCAGAAGGAGGAGGAGAAGACTTCAGTGTGTGTGTGTGTGTGTGTGTGTGTGTTGGTAAAACAGTAGTGAGTGGGTCTCCTGCTCTCGTGGTTCAGAGTGATAAGATGGAGATAAAGCTCTCACGAGGAAAGTAATGTGCAGTTAAATGTCCAGACTTTGGGCTCCTCCCTCGTTCGCACTGTACACGAGCCTTACAGTAAAAATATCAGCAGCTCAAATTCATCATCATCATCATCGTGGTTGGTTGGTTGAGCTTCATGAAATGTAAACCCTTGCAGTGACGTCACACTCGCACATTTACAGTATTTAGCAGACGCACTTATCCAGAGCGACTTACTGAGCAGTTGAGGGTTAAGGGCCTTGCTCAGGGGTCCAACAGTGGCAGCTTGGTGGACGCAGGAATCGAACTCACAACCTTCCGATTGGTAGCCCAACACCTTAACCACTAGGCTACCAGCATCCGTCACTGCGACACCATCCCATAATATTACCCACTTCCTGTAATATTTTCTCAATGTAAACATGATGAAATCCATTCCGTACGGAAATAAACACATCTACTTCCTATAATATGGGTTTTTTTTTAATTTTTTTTTAAAAAATTTTTTTTCTAATACACTCTTTCGCTTTATTCCTCTTTCGTCGCAACAATTTTCTCACGATCATCTTTTGTTTTTTGTTTTTTTTTTTAAGCTTCAAGCAATATTTTTTCAGTACTTTAGCAACATCTTACTCAGAAGCCTGAACTCCTCTGGTTTTACCTCTAGCTCTTAGCACCTCACCGTAACACACGCGTCTTATACGTTTATCCGCCGTGAACGACACGTTCGCTGTAGAAAAGTTGTCGTCGTCTCGTTAACGGTTTCCTGCAGAATTTAAACGGACCGAACAGAAACCAGTGTAAAACATCTCTGATGGAATGAAGTCAAGTTTACTTTTATACAAAGAGCTAAACTACAGGAGGTTAGAAAAAACATGTAAAAGTGGAGCACACACACACACAGGTGTGTGTGTGGTGTCGAGACCTGCGTGTTTACTCGTTATCGTCGTCTATCTCGTGGGTCAGGACTGAACATGTGAAGTTTTTTTAGGACGGCAGAGGAGCTGTGACTCAGAGGAACTCGGCGTTAATGTACAATCCTAACGAAGATGGAAATTCAATACTCTTATTTATTAAAAAAAGAATTCTTGCGTGTAAAAATCTCCAGACTTTCCCTAAGCCAGTGACTCGCTCCGCCGCGAGAGAAGAGCAGGTCCTCTGTGATTGGTTGCTGAATAGTTACAGGGTAACCAATCGGAATCGAGCAGCAAAGTTCTCAATCAAAGCAAGAGCGAGTTCTGAGTTGTGTGTTATATATTAAACATATATTAAACTGAGTGTGTATTATATTAAACTGAGTGTTGTGTTATTATACGTCGATCTCTCGTACAGAGGTTCGTTCGGTCGGAAGGAGAAACGACGTAAGAACAACGCATCAGATTTATTATACAAACACAAAAGGGAAAAATATAGAGCGAGAATTCAGGACAAATACAGAAAAGCTTCGCAGCTGAAGTCGAATAAACCTTTAAACAGCCTACGCATCCCGTAACGGCGCTAAAGCGACACGTCCTGCGATAGTTCGACGTCTGTTTATACGTTTGATGGAGTGTAAAGAAAAAGAAAAGATTTTATTCCTCCCTCATGAGTGACACTGATGAGTTCGATGCTCCGTCTCCGGTCTAAAGCATGCGCTGTGACGCCAACCTGCTCACGCTCCTCCTGTCGTTTTAACATCGCCGCCTTATCGCCCGGTCGTACGGCCTAACTCGTACCGGCACCAGCAGCAGGAACTGTCTTAAAGGCGCCACCACATGGTGGATCTCTGTAACTTTCGGTTCTTAACCTCATATAAGGTTATATAAGGCAGTGTTGTATAAAGTAATAGAAAGCAATACTTGAGTAAAAGTACAAGTATCTTACTAGAAAAAGACTTTGGTAGAAGTGAAAGTTACCTTTTAGAATATTACTCAAGTAAAAGTCTTAAAGTATCTGATATTTACTGTACTTAAGTATCAAAAGTCATTTTCTGATATTTAATGTACTTAAGTATTTGAAGTAAAAGTAAAAAGTAAAATTTCAGTGAATTTCAGTAGGTATAAGAGCAGGGGCAGTTCTAGGGTCTCATCTTTAGTGAGAATTTAAAACAAGAAGAGTTTTATATTATATATTATATGACTACATAATAAACCAAAAGTTATGGTATTATTTAAAATGGCAAAAGTGGACACCAAAATTTTATGTATGATGTAATGATGTCAGTCTCGAATCAAATCAGTTCATGTATGTGTGTGTGCATTCTCTACAAACAGTGTGTCTAATGAATGCAGTCATTAATAAAAAATATTCACAAGACAAAGACCAAATCAATAAATGTTATTTTTATTTAGTATTGAATGGATTGTTTGCATTAATATTT
>NC_083478.1:1537500-1540000 GCF_030014155.1 Tachysurus vachellii | reverse complement strand
CCAGGCAACTAACAGAAAGAAATGTGTCTTTATCATAGCTGAAGTGAAGAACAATACGATTGTAGATAAACAAACAAGCAAAAATGACACACAAACATAATCATGTAAAGGACAAAGACATATATTAGTTCTGTGTAACAAAACAAAACCAACGTTACTCACCTATCGAGAAGGAAAAAAGCGCCTCGGCGTCTTAAGTAAAGTTGGTCACATATTCACAGATTGGAGTTTCCCGAGTCAATAACTCCTGAGCTAAACGCTGTTACTACACAAAACACGGTTGTAGCTGCGTCTCTACATTACTACGATAGAAAAGAGGTGTTATTTGTGTAGTAACAGCGTTTAGCTCAGGAGTTATTGACTCAGGAAACTCCAATCTGTGAATATGTGACCAACTTCCTGCTCCTTCAGTTCTCTCCAGAGCTGGAAAGCTGATCCTATATTAACACGTCCTACTTCTTACCTTATCGTAAGTCTTTCTTCTCTTTCTTTCTTTGTTTTTATCCTCCATGTCAATGTTAAAACCGCTTTCTGCTAATGTCACACATGAACACTGAACACTCTCTCCGCCCATATCGACAAGCCCCGCCCCTTTCTGCTCATTGGTTACATGTTTGTTTTGTTTTGTTTGTCGGCCCGACTCAGTTTTCTGAAGCATTTCTCAAACAACGGAGACCCCACCTTTAAGTGTCGCAGTCGTCTTACACCTCGTCACCTTCTGGCCAATCAGAATTCAGAACGCTGCAGTTTCTCTTTGTAGACGTTTGTTCGCTTGTGTTTCTGTAGGAAAGCCCATGAAGCTGAGCGAGTCAGCAGAGGAAGTGGCAACCTTCTTCGCCAAAATGCTTGACCACGAATACACAACCAAGGACATATTTAGGAAAAACTTCTTCAAAGACTGGAGGAAGGTAACCGCACGCTTCGTCTCGCTGACGTCCTCCTAGTTCAGCTTCGAGCTCAGAGCCACGCACTTTTTATTCCAGGAGTAACGCAACGTTTGTGCTTTTTTATTTTTTTTTTCTGCACAGGAAATGACCTCAGAGGAGAAGTCCAGGATTTCTGATCTGAACAAATGTAACTTCACTGAGATGAGCGAATACTTCAAAGCGCAATCCGAGGCTCGGAAACAGATGACGAAGGAAGAGAAACTGGTGAGAGACGCCGTCCGGACAGATCCCCTTTCTGCTTCTGCAAAGAAAATTAATAAAATTATGTATAACATTAAAATCTGTGACAGCAAAAATCTAGAAACGTGTAGAAATCGCTCACACATCGGGTCTCATTTCAGTCTTACAGAGTAGTGTAAGTAGATTACGTACTAAACTCGTATCTGGTCCAGCTCATTTGCATATAGTGACGCCCACAAAACTCCATAAAAGGTCAAATGTACAGACAGGAAGAGGCTGAGAAGACCGGAGGAATAATAACGAGCGAGATCTTTTACCCCTTTTCCACCAAAAAGAACTGGGTGCTGGTTCAGAGCTAGCGCTGGTGCTGGTTCAGAGTTGGTTCCACTGGCGAACCTTCTAAGAACCGGTTTGTCTTTCCATCGGTTAGAGAGCATCACAGATCCGAGTCTGACGTCACTGTATACGTGTCACGTCACACAGCAACGTTAGTGCAGCAGCGACAAACACAAACACATCAACAATGGCGGATGTTGCTTTACTGTTAATGCTCATGGCTTTGTGAACCTACATTAACATCCAAACGCGGCGAATCCAACGTGTACGTGCAGCTCCATGTAATCTGTATAAACGGAGGTTGTAATGGAGAAAGTACATAACGTTATTTTATCATTAACACAGAAAAATGTTTAGCCTTAGCATGTAGCTACTTACTATAATGTGTGCTGATAACTAATCATATTGCGGTAAAGAAAAAAGTGTATTAAACTTTAGTGTACTTAAGGTACATTATCAAAGGCGCTAACAGTAGCCCCTCCCCCAGGCGCTAACAGTAGCCCCGCCCCCAGCCCATACTAAAGGTACCTTATCAAATGCGCTAACAGTAGCCCCGCCCCCAGGCGCTAACAGTAGCCCCGCCCACAGCCCCTACTTAAGGTACCTTATCAAAGGCGCTAACAGTAGCCCCGCCCCCAGGCGATAACAGTAGCCCCGCCCACAGCCCCTACTTAAGGTACCTTATCAAAGGCGCTAACAGTAGCCCCGCCCACAGCCCCTACTTAAGGTACCTTATCAAAGGCGCTAACAGTAGCCCCGCCCCCAGGCGCTAACAGTAGCCCCGCCCACAGCCCCTGGCACAAGCGGTTCTTAAGTCTAGACCAGCAAAGTTTTGGTGCTACTTAAGAACCACTTTTCCTGGTTCAGACCCGGTGCTTTGGCTGTCGAAAAAGAAAGAACTGGTTCTAAATTAGACTCCGAACCTGCACTCAAACTGCCTCGGTGGAAAAAGGGGTATTAGTGTCCTTCAGTCCGGGTGTCTGTTTCTCTTCACAGACAGATCGGCTGGATTAGTTCTCACATTCTGTCATTTAAAC
>NC_083478.1:1522500-1527500 GCF_030014155.1 Tachysurus vachellii | reverse complement strand
GAATAGAGACGTGTATGAAATGCAGTGTACATGCGGAAGATCTTTGTAAAGAATTAGGAACAAAAGTGTCCGAAGTTAACTTTTTAATGTGAGGCTCTGCACTTATTTATAGCTGTTAGAAAGTGTGCTAAAGCTAACTTCAACATTTTTACCACATTTAGCCTTAAGCAATCATGTTTTATTATTTTTAATATCGATCTGCGTTGTTTTACGGATAATAAACCATGACACTCTTCTCTTATTCTCTCCTTTTCCTTCACATCCGCGTTCATCCTGACGTCTTGCTTTTGTGTATTTTCTGTTTTCAGAATTTAAATAAACTTTGTATTGCAATAATCTCCTTCATGCAGCTTTGTTTTCGGTTTCAGAGAAATTAAATGTTCACGTGCAGGTTCAGTGCTCATTTCCTGTTAGCTCATTAGGCCCCGCCTCCAAAGTCTATTCCTGTCTGTGTGTCTGCGTGTTTACAGCATGTATCGTGTTTAGTTACTCCCTAAATTGTGTCTATCAAGTATCTGTCTGGAGGGCGCACGGTGGCTTAGTGGTTAGCACGTTCACCTCACACCTCCAGGGTTGGGGTTCGATTCCCACCTCCACCTTGTGTGTGTGGAGTTTGCATGTTCTCCCCGTGCCTCGGGGGTTTCCTCCGGGTACTCCGGTTTCCTCCCCCGGTCCAAAGACATGCATGGTAGGTTGATTGGCATCTCTGGAAAATTGTCCGTAGTGTGTGAGTGTGTGAGTGAATGAGAGTGTGTGTGTGCCCTGTGATGGGTTGGCACTCCGTCCAGGGTGTATCCTGCCTTGATGCCCGATGACGCCTGAGATAGGCACAGGCTCCCCGTGACCCGAGGTAGTTCGGATAAGCGGTAGAAAATGAGTGAGTGAGAAGTATCTGTCCTCCCTTCCATCTGTCTCTCTCCCTCTCTGCCGGTCTGTCTATCCACTGTTCGTCCTTCCGCCAATCTGTTTATTTCATTTGTCTGTCCCTTCATCCATCTACCGGCCATCTTATCTACTGTCTGTCCGTCCATCCTCATACCTGTCTATCCTTCCTGTCTGTTTGCCTGTTCATCCATGCAGTATCTCTCTCTACTATCTAACCTTCTTCCAGTCTGTCCATCCCTCCATCCCTCTGTCAGTAAAAGTTATGATGTATAATGAACCTTGGTGATGGAGATTAAAGCCAGTGGACCAGGTGACGTTACAGACGGTTCTGGAGCACGGTGTTGGAGAAAGAAATTATTAATCATGTATATTTTATATGTATATGTATTTTATCATTGTTATAAATAATTTGAGTGTTTTAGCTACATTTAATGTTTAAAATCATCCAAGAAACAAAATTGTTCCTGTTGTCCCTCACGTTGGCCATTTGTTCCTTTATCTTTGTTGTTTTTTTTTCCTCTTGAAGTTAATTTTGAAGCAAAAATGCAGCTGCTTGTTACAATTAAATCACGACAATCATCAACTTCTCTGTTTTATGTTTAAAATGGCTTTATGTCTGACTGACACCGGAGACTCCTTCCATAAAATGTGAAAGTGACGTGACATACGGCTAAGTACGGTGACCCACACTCAGAATTCGTTTTCTGCATTTAACCCATCCAAAGTGCACACACACACACACACACACACACACACACACACACCGTGAACACACACCTGGAGCAGTGGGCAGCCATTTATGCTGCGGTCCCCGGGGAGCAGTTGGGGGGGGTTCAGTGCCTTGCTCAAGGTCACCTCAGTTGTGGTATTGCCGGCCCGAGACTCAAACCCACAACCTTAGGAGTCAGACTTTCTAACCATTAGGCCACGACTTCCCGTTTTCACATATCCCAGGCTATTATGAGCCTGGGGTCATAGCGCAGGGTCAGCCATCGTGCGGCGCCCCTGGAGCAGGTGAGGTTAAGGGCCTTGCTCAAGGACCCAACGTAGACGTCTCAGCAGCTTGTGGGCTTGAACCCCGACTTTCTGAAAACATCACTGTACTATAAACTATTAATGGGGAATAAGAAATATTTTCATTTTCAAAACACTTTGAACGCGGTTGGATTCATGAATATGTATGAATGTGCAAATTGGGACACCTCCCAGTGAGGTTCTTGTGACCTCACAAACCGTCTAAGATTTCAGACCGATCACCGAAAACCATGTCGATTCGTTTAGCTCTACAGTCGAGTTCTACAGCTGCTGCTATAGGGGAATTCGTGGCCTAATGGTTAGAGAGTCTGACTCCTAACCCTAAGGTTGTGGGTTCGAGTCTCAGGTCGGCAATACCACGACTGAGGTGCCCTTGAGCAAGGCACCGAACCCCCCCAACTGCTCCCCGGGCACCGCAGCATAAATGGCTGCCCAGTGCTCCGGGTGTGTGTTCACGGTGTGTGTGTGTGTGTGTGTGTGTGTGAGTGTGTGTGTGTTCACTGCTGTGTGTGTGCACTTCGGATGGGTTAAATGCAGAGAACAAATTCCGAGTATGGGTCACCGTACTGTACTTAGCCGTATGTCACGTCACTTTCACTTTAAAAACCATAATATATTAGAAGAAACCTGTTGATGTGGAAAATACATCAACACCTTTTGACGAATCAGAAGCCAGACCTGTGAATGCAGCCTATAAACCTGGTTTAGTGTCACGATGGTGGAGATTTACTTACTGCACCTTTAATGCTATGTGATGATTTACAGTAATGCAGTGACATTAGAAACAAAACAATAATAATAAAGATCCCGAAGCTGCCTGCGGATTGTGTTTAGTGGCTCTTCTAATCCAACCACGACTGATCTAGTGTGAGGCTGAAAACTCACTGTGGCTTCACTCCAGACGTTTTTCATTGAGCAGATCACAGGCTGGAGATGTTACAGATGGGAACCACATTTTTCTCTGAATTTTTTTTCTTCTTCTTCTTCTCTCATCGGCTCAAGTCTCAGTTGCATATCTGTGTCTACAACAGAGAGCGAAGGCGTGAGTAAGTAAGACGCGTCACTTTCTTTCCTGTGCAGGTTCCTCAGTGCACATTTTTGCAAACGGTTCTCTTGAGAAGCAAAAGCCAAACCACAAGCGCATCAGCTACTCGGGTTAAAGTAGGTTTGTGCAGAGAAGTGGCACAGATAACAAGGATGCGTCTTTTACCTTAAAAGGCGTCACTTTTCTAATATCTAATAAATCTGCATTCGGATCGGTCAGAAAGGGTCGATTCGTTTTCCATGGGTTTAGAGATCAAACACCTTGTTGTTTCTATAGTAACAGCTCGTTTACAAGGGATCGTGGGGACGGGGACGAAGTGTACGGCGGTCGCTTCGTGTGAACTGTGTTTATGTATCACTTATGGAAGGAGACTCCAGTGTCAGAGCTTTACAGTGTCACTAAAGACTGACTGAAATTATGACCCACACTGAAAACTCGCTATTATCCACCTGAGATATGATAGCAAGCACATTAGCGCAGTTGCTACCAAACTTTAGGCTTGTTGTGATGTCAGAAGAACGTAGAGGCGTGTCCTAATTTGCATATTCACACATATTTATACATCCTGGACATTGTGCTACTTGTAATTATCTATAAATAGTTGTTAATAGGTTAAAATGACGATGTAAAGAGTTGGAGCGAGACGTCGGAGAAGATTCGTATCGTGTGTCGTTAAAGTCAAACTGGAAGGAGTCTCCGGTGTGAGAGGTCCGAGGTAAAGCTGTTAACGTTTCATCACTTTGTCATTAGTCTTTGTTTAATCCTCTGATTGTTCAGACCATCAGATGCTACTGCAAAAAGTAGAACTGAGTTGTTCTAGAAACTTCATATTGCAGTACATCATGATAACTCCCCCACCCCACCCCCCACTCCACACACACACACACACACACACACACACAGTCACACTCGATGTCTTAGAGTGAAATTAAAGAATGTCTTCATCTTTCCTGCGCTAAAGCAAATACATTTCAGAATGTAATTTTAAAATGTCATCAATTTTTTACATTTTTTTCAGCTTAGAAAAAACACAGTTAAAGCCCCAGAACTGCACAAAAGATAATAATGAACTCTATTAACTGAAGATGTATTGTGTGTGTGTGTGTGTGTGTGCACATGTAAGTGTGTGAATGAGTGTGTGAGAGTGTGTGTGTGTATGTATGTGTGATTGTGTGTGTGTGTGTGAGTATGTGTGTATGTATGTGAGTGTGTGTTAGTGAGCGTGTGTGTGACTGTGTATGTGTGTATGTGAGAGTGTGACTGTGTGTGAGTGTGTATGTGTGTGTGTGTGAGTGTGTGACTGTGTGTGTGTGAGTGTGTGTGTATGTATGTGAGTGTGTGTTAGTGAGTGTGTGTGTGAGTGTGTGTATGTGTGAGAGTGTGACTGTGTGAGAGTGTGTATGTGTTTGAGAGTGTGACTGTGTGAGAGTGTGACTGTGTGTGTGTGTGTGTGTGTGTGTGTGTGTATGTGTGTGTGTGACTGTGTGAGTGTGTATGTGTGTGTGTGTGACTGTGTGAGTGTGTGTATGTATGTGTATGTGAGTGTGTATGTGTGTGTGTGACTGTGTGAGTGTGTGTGTGTGTGTATGTATGTGTATGTGAGTGTGTATGTGTGTGTGTGACTGTGTGTGAGTGTGTGTGAGTGTGACTGTGTGTGAGTGTGTTTGTGAGAGTGTGTATGTGAGTGTGTATGTGTGTGTGTGACTGTGTGAGTGTGTGTATGTATGTGTATGTGAGTGTGTATGTGTGTGAGTGTGTATGAGTGTGTATGTGTGTTTGTGAGAGTGTGTATGTATGTGTGTGTGTGTGTGTGTGACTGTGTGTGTGTGTGTGTGTGTGTGGTTACAGGTACAGTAGTTGTTGTATAATTGGTGCTCTGCGCCTTTAAGAGGCCGCTTTGTCTGAGGTGTAGGGGGTCGGATGGGGGAAGGGCCGCAGCGGCCGCGTCTCAATCCGAGCAGCTCGGGTTTTTTTTCTATGGGCGCAAAAACCCGGAGGAAGCAGCAGCAGAAACCAGGAGCAGAGAGAGAGACAC
>NC_083478.1:1507500-1520000 GCF_030014155.1 Tachysurus vachellii | reverse complement strand
TGAACACTTCTCATAGCTGATTGGACGATAAAGTTTGGTCGCTTAGATTCTGTCCAAGTCTCCCGCTTCGTCTCGGCTGCTATCAGATTTGACGTTAGAGAACGTAACAGACGTTGTAAAGTAGATCGGATGTCAGATATTGGAGGTTAGACGTAAGGGGTTTGAAATTAGAGATGTCACTAACAATTAGAGAATAGATTGGATCCTCTACAATGGATTAGATATTATTTAAAAAAAACTTAATTGGACAATTTTAGAAATTGGACTTTAAGGATTTGATATTACAGAATTTATTTTAGCGATTGGATCTGTGATGGATCGGATGTTACTGAATAGATTTTAGTTGGACATCAGATATTTGAGGGGGTTCTGAATTGACTTTCGATATTGGATATTAGTGATTGGATATTTGAGATTGGATGCTACCGAATGTACTGGACACTTCAGATTGGACACCACAGAATGGAGTTTAACTGATATTTAATAATGGACGTAAGAGATCAGACGCTGTAGGCTTTCGAGTTAGGCCGTTAGTTACTCTGCCGTTAAAGTCAGATTAGACTTTTTTTTTTTCCACTGTTGATGTCAGAGATCAGACATTAGAGCGTATGCTGGTTGTTGGAGAACCTGGTGTTAGAGATTAGACTGGATATTACATGTTGGACTGGACGTTAATTAGTTTAAAATCGGACGTTGCAGATTAGATGTTACAGAATTCCCGTTACAGATTAGACGTGACCGAACGGATGTCGGCTCTTTGCTAGTCACTAGCGGTCACTGTTCTCGCGACCGCTAGCTAGCAGATCGGATGCTAATTATTGCAGTAACGCTAAATACTTTTTTCTTTTAGTTGTTACCTGGTAATAAAAACGGGGGGAAAAAATAAAATTTAAAATAAATTAAATAAATGTCTTTTTTTTTTTTTTTTTGTGTTTCTGTTGCTAGCAGAACTAAAGTGATATCGTGACAAATAAATAGCGTTGAGTCAGAAGGTTGATGGTTTGGTACTTTTTGGAAAAGAACATCATGATGTAATGTTTCTCAGTAATAAAATCATTTCACGGTTACAGCTCGGATTTAATTTCCCGTTCCTGTTGTTCCTGTTTTTATTTGTTTATTTTTTTTTTAATTCACTTTGTGGTTTAATTTTAGGTCCCTGTGTGTTCTGTGTACTTGAGTGTGTGTGTGTGTGTAGCTTTAGCATTATTTCCTCATCTGTGGCTTCTCGGCGACGACGTTGACGGTGATGATGGAAAATCTGGGGGACGACCGCGATGGCGTGGAGATAAAACCGTAAAAAAAAAAGTGACGCTAATCTCCCCAAACGATGCTACGTTGCACCTGGTGTCATAAACTTAGTCTGTACTTTGTGGTAATTTGTGTTATTAATCAATTCTCTAATGTGTACACTTTGTGTATCGTTCTTAGTAGAGACTAAAATCCGATTGAATCCGATCCGACTGAACGAAAAGAAATAAAACGAAACGGTTAATTGGTTGCCAGATTGGTAAAAAGACTGAAAATTTGTCTTGTAACAAATGGAAAAGATTGAAACTGGATTTTGGAAAAGATTTTTAATGGAACTGTGAATGTTTAATATAAATAAGCCGATTTTCTTGCGTGTTTACGCTTCATTACGTTTGCAATATAAACGATTTCAATTTTTTTTTTTTTTTCTTTTTCCAATCCAATCAAATCAGATCCAATCAAAGCTTTATTAGTTTTTAAATACACACATGATCGTATGGGTTTCTGTAACAGCTGATAGTCAAGGTTTCGTTTTTTTTTGGTCTTTCATTCCTGTCAGAAAAAAAAGGTGTTATCATCTAATCCGATCTCTTGTGTCTGATCTTGCGTGTCTGCTCGAGCACCTGGACCTGTTCCTCTGGAAACCCTGCATACTGGACTTAATTGTTTCTCCAGCTGTTACACGGTGAAGCGTGTCGTCGTGAACGTTGTGTTGTTACGCTGGTGCGATGACGCTGTGGTCTGATTCTGAAGAAAAAAAGAGAAACTAATCAGACTGTCTTGAGTTGTAGTAGTATTTTTACATTCTAATCTAATCTAATGCGCAGGTTTGTTCACAGGTTCTGTGAAACATGAAGTCCTTATGATGCTTAAAAAAAGTGCTCGGTATCGGATTTAATATCAGACTCGACATTAGACATGGAGGTTACAGAAAGGATAAAATTGGACAGTAGAAATTTAGAGAGATTCTCTATTAGAGATTAGACACTGATTAGAGATTAGACATGTTTGGTCTTGGCTGTCACTAGATTTGACATTAGAGAATGAATTGGACGTTCTACAAAAGATTAGATGTGACAGAGAAGATTGGATGCTGCTGAATAGATATAAGAGATCAGACAGTACACATTACACATTGGACACCAAAGAATGGAGCATACAGAATAGATATTTGATATTGGATGTCAGAGATTGGATATAACACAGAGCCTGAGATTCTCAGACAGAACGGACTGGATTGGATGTTACAGGAATGTTGCTACATGGTGGATATTAGATATTAGTTAGTTTGCACAGAATTGACGCTAGATAATGGATTAGACGTTAATTCTTAAGGATTGGATATTAGATTGGACTTTAAAGAATGGATGCTAGAAATTGGACATTAGAGGTAGAATATTACAGTATTTTTAGTAAAGATTAGACGTTAGAGAATGAATGGAACGTTCCGTCACGGATCGGATGTAGATGAGATTGGAGGTTAGTTTAAAGATTGGACACCAGAGATCAGATGTTGCAGAATATACAGCATGTTTGACGGTATTAAGCGATATTATATCTTGCATACTGCTGAATGGATGTTGTAGAGAAACTGGATTAGAATTGATTGGATAACAAAGAAGAACGAATGTCAATAATTCAACTCGGGAGAATTCGGAGTCTGATCATTAGGAATGTCGAGTGTTTACGTGAGCGTGTTAATGAGACGTGTAACACTGTTACTCCTGACTTCATTAACCTCGGGATTCTTGTGTGTTTAGGTGTGTTTGTGTTTGCTCGTTTAATTGTTTGGGTGTTGGTATTAAGTTGTGTTGGTGTTAAGTTGGTGTTGGCGTTAAGCTGTGTTGGCGTTAAGCTGTGTAGGCGTTGGTGTTAAGTTGTGTAGGTATTGGTATTAAGTTGTGTTAGTATTTGTTATTAAGTTGTGTTGGTATTGGTGTTAAGTTGTATAGGTATTAAGTTGTGTTGGTATTGGTGTTAAGTTGTATAGGTATTAAGTTGTGTTGGTATTGGTGTTAAGTTGTTGGTGTTTTGGTGTTTGTTTGTAGGTGTTAAATTGTGAGGTCACAGTTATCACATTACAGTATGATTAGTGTTAATGTAACTGCGTCTGCACGTCTGAACACGTGCTGTTGTGTGCACACGAGTGTTGATTGTGTAACTAAAACTGCTTCTTACTTCATTTCTCGACTGAATCAATAAATTTGGCTAAAAAACATTTGATCTTTTTGTGTTCTGATCATTTTTATGTTTTCTTTACATAAAGGCGACTGTTTCAGGAACACGGCTCTGTACGGAACAGGCAGTGAATGCCATGTAGGCCTTTGTGTAGCAGCTGGCGTACACACACACACACACACACACACACACACACACACACACACACACACACACACACACTGAGCAGGATGCTTCACTGACAGCTGCACTCTGCTCCGGATGCAGCAGTTGAGCAGGAAAAATTGCCAGAGTGAGATTTTCTTTCCTCCTTTCTTTCGGCTCATCGGGCCTCTGACAGCAGCCGCTCAGGGTCACGTGAGACACACGTCTGAAGTCTGGGTCACGTGAGACACACGTCTTGAAGTGATTTATTAAAAACGTATAATTCTCTAACTAAATAACTGATGCATCATGTGAGCTAAGCAGAGTTCGGTTTGTCTCTGTGTTAAGAAATGAAGTGTGTTACAGAAAACGTCTGTATGATTTAATCTGCTAGCTTTTTTATTTATTTTAACTTCTGCTGTTCAGCTGCTATAATATCCACTACAGTTACTCTGGTGGTGGTGGTGGTGTTTTTGTGGTGGTGGTATTGTTTGTATAGTGGTATTATTGTTTGTTGGTATTGTTGGAATTACTATTGTTTGTTGTTGGTGGTGGTGGTGTAATTGTTGTTAGTAGTGTTGTTGGTGGTGGTGGTGGTGTTTGTGTTGGTGATATTGTTTATTTTTGGTGTTATCTTTGGTGTTTGTGTCGGTGGTATAGTTGTTTGTGTTGGTGGTATAGTTGGTATTTTTGGTGTTATCTTTGGTATTTGTGTTGGTGGTATTGTTATTGTTTGTGTTGGTGGTGTTGTAGGTTGTATTGTTGGTGGTGGTGTTGCTGTTGTTTGTGTTGGTGGTGTTGCTGTTGTTTGTGTTGGTGGTGTTGCTGTTGTTTGTGTTGGTGGTGTTGCTGTTGTTTGTGTTGGTGGTGGTGTTGTGTTGGTGGTATTGTTGTTGTTTGTGGTGGTATTGTTGTTGTTTGTGTTGGTGGTGTTGCTGTTGTTTGTGTTGGTGGTGTTGCTGTTGTTTGTGTTGGTGGTGTTGCTGTTGTTTGTGTTGGTGGTATTGTTGTTGTTTGTGGTGGTATTGTTGTTGTTTGTGTTGGTGGTAGTATTGTTGTTTGTGTTACTATTTTGCGACTTTGCGTATTGTGTAGGATCTCTATAATGTAACATGGTCACTGTGACTTCTCAAACAAAAATAAATGGCTAATGATCCAGTTGACGTGACTGTGTAGTGAGTGACACGTGAACGTTTAGCTAACATTAGACACGTCTCCACGTCTCCGTCAGTGTGTTAATATTAATATTTATACATCTGGAAAATGAGCGAGAAACAGAATGAAATCAGAAAGAGAACATTTTAACCCGAAGCAACAAATTAGACATTTTACAGACGTAACACTGAGGAATTATTAGTTTACTGTTTATTTGCTTTACAACAAAAAATCCAGTTGTTTTTCTGTAAACAGCTGGAGATATAATTATTACACCCTGCTGTAGGCTCCATTAACCTGAACAGGTGGAAATGCTGCTCACTTTCCTGTCTGTATTTAACCTTAAATTGTTCAGTGTCATTTATTTTAAATGGAAAATCTACATGACCGAGTTCACTTAAAGAAATATCAGTCGTTTACATAAACGCGCAGGTTAGAACTACATTATTATTACAATAAATATTAGTTATATTTGTCTTAAATTAAACACAAGTATGTTTTAAGTAACTAAGGTGTTGAATCTAAGTTGAGTCAAAAACTATTATTTATTTATATATATAGTTTTTAATGCATAATGTTACACAAAAGAGTCTCGAGATCGACGGAAATCTGAATATTGTTCTGGATTAAATTTATGTTCTCAGATGCTTTGTATCTTTGTATCACGGTGTGTGTGGTGTGAAAGCGTGCTGTGTGCCTGAGATGTGGTGATGATGATGCAGCGGTGGGTGAAGGCTGAAGATCAGATGCTCGACCTCTTTCACACACCACACCGATCATGAGAAGCTTATGATCTCCTGAATAAGCCTCGTTCCCTTTCCCCTCTTCACACCAGGCTTTAGGAGGAACCTGACCGCGTATCCCGTGTGTTATGAAAGCTGCCTGGCTTTTCTTTATTCCCGTCTGTGGCTCGATCAGTGCTGAGAATACGAAAGGATCTGAAAGGAGAAGTTTCACTGAGTCACTTCTGTAAATACGCCATGGACACAAGTTTACATCACAGCCTCATGGTATAAAAACAAACAAACAAAACTACGAGGCAGTGTCTGTCTGTCTGTGTCGGTCTGTTGCTCGGTCAGTCGCTCGGTCAGTCTCTCGGTCTGTCTGTCTGTCTGTCTGTCTGTCTGTCTGTCTGTCTGTCTGTCGGCGGGCTGGTCGGTCCAGATGATGGTCTGTCTATCTAGTTATCTGTTAATCCTTACTAAACAAACAAAACCACAAGGAAGCATCTGTCTGTCTGTCTATATTTCCATCCATCCAAAGTGTGTGTGTCTGTGTGTGTGTGTGTCTGTCTGTCTGTCTGTGTGTCTGTCTGTCTGTCTGTGTGTGTGTGTCTGTCTGTGTGTGTGTCTGTCTGTCTGTGTGTGTGTCTGTCTGTGTGTGTGTGTGTCTGTCTGTCTGTGTGTGTGTCTGTCTGTGTGTGTGTCTGTCTGTCTGTGTGTGTGTCTGTCTGTCTGTGTGTGTGTCTGTCTGTCTGTGTGTGTGTCTGTCTGTCTGTCTGTGTGTGTCTGTCTGTCTGTGTGTGTGTGTCTGTGTGTGTGTCTGTCTGTCTGTGTGTGTGTCTGTGTGTCTGTCTGTCTGTGTGTGTGTCTGTGTGTCTGTCTGTCTGTGTGTGTCTGTCTGTCTGTGTGTCTGTCTGTGTGTGTGTTTGTGTGTCTGTCTGTGTGTGTGTTTGTGTGTCTGTCTGTGTGTCTGTCTGTGTGTGTGTCTGTCTGTCTGTCTGTGTGTGTCTGTCTGTCTGTGTGTGTGTGTCTGTGTGTGTGTCTGTCTGTCTGTGTGTGTGTCTGTGTGTCTGTCTGTCTGTGTGTGTGTCTGTGTGTCTGTCTGTCTGTGTGTGTCTGTCTGTCTGTGTGTCTGTCTGTGTGTGTGTTTGTGTGTCTGTCTGTGTGTCTGTCTGTGTGTCTGTCTGTGTGTCTGTCTGTGTGTCTGTCTGTGTGTCTGTCTGTGTGTCTGTGTGACCTGTGGGTGCGACTCGTTAGTTTTTTTGCGGATTCTTTTGCTTCTAAACCTGAATGTTTTCCAGCCGTTTATTTGGAGTTTATTTGAGGAAATTTGAAACTCAGATATCAGTTCCAGTGTCCTGAGATCTGGACTCTGTGTGAACAGGAAACACGATTCACTTTGAATCCACTTTTAGCTGTTTGTGTCTGTTTATAGCGACGCTTGTATCAGCTCCACCTTTCACTTGGTTGTTTTTTTTTTTTTTTTTTGTTTTTGTTTTTTCTGGACTAACGGCTCCTCGTCGATGGAATCGTGTTAGCGACGTTAGCGACACTTTGCCCGACTTCCAGCACCTAGTGTGACAGGAAGTGGTGTTTCCCAGCAAAATCCCCGGACTCGGCAGGGCGGAGCCATGAAGGCTTCAAAGTGAATCCTGAAATGAATGAATAAAAGTCTGAAATAAAATGAATAAAAGAATAAAAGTTTCAAACAAACTCACAAAATAACTCGCATGACGCTGTGACATTAAAAAGAATAAATATGGTTCAGAATTTTATATATTTGACTTCTCTACGTGCCACATGAGGATTCTGTATAAAAAAAAACCACAGAATTTGAAACACGAAGTAAAAGTTCAGATATTTTTAATAAAAAAAGAAAAAGTAGATCCTTAAATGCAAATCTCAGAAATTCAGAAATACAAAATCGCCGTAACCATAGCAACACTATTTGTTCCTTCCTGTTTGTGTGACGTTATTGAGCGATGAGTTGATCTCGTGATAAACTTGCTGTAATTGACGAGTAAACTTTAAAGCATGCTCTGATGTACCGTGTGGTTACTACGGTAACAAGGGAAAACGTTTTTGTTGGTTTTTTTTTTTTTAAATAAAGATAACAGCTGTTAGCTTCGTTATCAGAAAGAGGCCTGAATGTGTGTGAAAGTGTAAGATGGTGTTGAGTAGAGAGGACGGGTGAGAGCAGTCAAATGAGAGCGCGTGTGCGAGAGCAGTCAAATGAGGGCGCGTGTGCGAGAGCAGTCAAATGAGAGCGCGTGTGCGAGAGCAGTCAAATGAGAGCGCGTGTGCGAGAGCAGTCAAATGAGAGCGCGTGTGCGAGAGCAGTCAAATGAGAGCGCGTGTGCGAGAGCAGTCAAATGAGAGCGCGTGTGCGAGAGCAGTCAAATGAGAGCGTGTGTGTGCGAGAGCGCGTGTGCTGGAAAGTGGTTTCCTCCCATCTAAGCATATGTTTATCCCTAAAAGCTTCACTATGGTTAGCAGTCAAATGTAGGCTTTAGATAAGAAAAAAAAAAAGCATGGTGTCTACTGTAACATCCACTGTGTGTGTGTGTGTGTGTGTGTGTGTGTGTGTTTGAAGATTTCAATAAAGAAACAGAGACAGGACAATTGTTATTAGCCTCTCACACTTTCTTTAGCCTGCGTGTTTGTTTGTTTTTTTTTTCCTTCCCCTAATTCAGAGCCCAGAAACCATGTAGCATGAACTTAACCATTATCTAGAGTTAATTCAGCTGCTCATTCTCAGACTTCTCAGAGTACTTCATTCGATTCTGTTCTTCCAAGAGACTTGTAACTTTGGTGTTCATTTCTATTTTTTCTTACACGTGAGTTGCTAAGCTAAGCCAAAGGACAGAGCTGTGGCTCTGCTGAAACGCTTCGTCTTTGGAACAGAACACTGATGTGATGCTAAAACGCTCAGCTAGATTTTTAACGTTTTTC
This sequence comes from Tachysurus vachellii, assembly GCF_030014155.1. Lineage (NCBI taxonomy): Eukaryota > Metazoa > Chordata > Actinopteri > Siluriformes > Bagridae > Tachysurus > Tachysurus vachellii. The sequence continues at coordinate 1,511,601 of NC_083478.1, read as the reverse complement.
AGTCTCCGTATTTCTGACATTGAGGCGATTTTGACAGACAGTTTCACGCTGTGCTGTACACTGTGCTGTACACTGTGCTGTACACTGTGCTGTACGCTGTGCTGTACGCTGTGCTGTACACTGTGCTGTACACTGTGCTGTACTGTACACTGTACTGTACACTGTACTGTACACTGTGCTGTACACTGTGCTGTACTGTACACTGTGCTGTACGCTGTGCTGTACACTGTGCTGTACGCTGTGCTGTACGCTGTGCTGTACGCTGTGCTGTACACTGTGCTGTACTGTACACTGTACTGTACGCTGTGCTGTATGCTGTGCTGTACACTGTGCTGTACTGTACACTGTGCTGTACACTGTGCTGTACACTGTGCTGTACTGTACACTGTGCTGTACACTGTGCTGTACACTGTGCTGTACTGTACGCTGTGCTGTACACTGTGCTGTACTGTACACTGTGCTGTACTGTACACTGTGCTGTACTGTACACTGTGCTGTATGCAGTACGCTGTGCTGCGCGCGAGAGAGTGCACGCGTGCGCGGGAGAGTGCACGCGTGCGCGGGAGAGTGCACGCGTGCGAGGGAGAGTGCACGCGTGCGCGGGAGAGTGCACGCGTGCGAGAGTTCTGTACATAAACCCAGATTAAGTATTCTGTAACGGTTGCTGGTTTTCTGCTCGACACTCCGACACAGCTGACAGCGTCGACTTTCAGTTTGTTTGATGCGTTTGAGAATTCGATTGCTCTTTATCTGCTTCCTAAAGTAGAGAGAAGTAAACCAAAGCCACAACATTCGGCATGCACGTGTCTGCATACGATGACGACCGTGTGCACGTTTCCACTAAGCCTTGTTTATAGTGTAGGTTTATAAGCATGTGCCGTAACCAGACTTGCAGTTTAACGCTGTAAACAACTTGCTAACTTAGAAATACATCAGTTGGAATTTCTGTCTGTCTCATGATTTTCCTCCCAAAACCCTGCGGTACTTTTAAATGAACAAAGTGAAACATATCAGCAGTGATCTGAAAGTGTCGACTCGTTTACGAATCAACTGACTCATTGGAAAGATGCGGAATTCCCAGGATAAAGCAAGTTTCACATTTGTAAATAAAGAGAAAATTGTACAAGACGAATAAAACGTGCTGTTATAGGAAATTAATCCACTTTTCCTCGTGGCGACTTGTACGTTATTCTGTTCTTATATTCTTTTGTAATCAAACGAGTTTCCATTTAAAATTTGACACATTTAAAAAAAAAAATCTGACTGCCTCCTGTTTACAAATTTCAGGCCCTGGTTTATGGGATAAAAAATGCAAATGTAATATTTTGCACAAACATGTTACAGAAGGTCTGATTTTGTTCTAGGAACATATTTTGTTTTCTATGTTTCACACTGGATTTTCATGTGAATACTCGAAAATTCTCACTTTTTTTTTTTTTTGGTTTGTCTTAGGTTTGCTGTCCTACCATGGTGCTAGTTTCAGTTTACATCTGTGTTTATTTTTTATTTAATTTTATTTATTTATTTATTTTGAGTGTGTGTGTGTGTCTGTCTCTGTGTGTGTGTGTGTGTGTGTGTGTCTGTCTCTGTGTGTGTGTGTCTGTCTCTGTGTGTGTGTGTCTGTCTCTGTGTGTGTGTGTGTCTGTCTCTGTGTGTGTGTGTGTCTGTCTCTGTGTGTGTGTGTCTGTCTCTGTGTGTGTGTGTCTGTCTCTGTGTGTGTGTGTCTGTCTCTGTGTGTGTGTCTGTCTCTGTGTGTGTGTGTCTGTCTCTGTGTGTGTGTGTCTGTCTCTGTGTGTGTGTGTCTGTCTCTGTGTGTGTGTGTCTGTCTCTGTGTGTGTGTGTCTGTCTCTGTGTGTGTGTGTCTGTCTCTGTGTGTGTGTGTCTGTCTCTGTGTGTGTGTGTCTGTCTCTGTGTGTGTGTGTGTGTCTGTCTCTGTGTGTGTGTGTGTGTGTCTGTCTCTGTGTGTGTGTGTGTGTGTGTGTGTGTGTCTGTCTGTGTGTGCGTGTGTGTCTGTCTCTGTGTGTGTCTGTCTCTGTCTCTGTGTGTGTGTCTGTCTCTGTGTGTGTCTGTCTCTGTGTGTGTCTGTCTCTCTGTGTGTGTCTGTCTCTCTGTGTGTGTCTGTCTCTCTGTGTGTGTGTCTGTCTCTGTCTGTGTGTGTGTCTGTCTCTGTCTGTGTGTGTGTCTGTCTCTGTCTCTGTGTGTGTCTGTCTCTGTGTGTGTCTGTCTCTGTCTCTGTGTGTGTCTGTCTCTGTCTCTGTGTGTGTCTGTCTCTGTCTCTGTGTGTGTCTGTCTCTGTCTCTGTGTGTGTCTGTCTCTGTGTGTGTCTGTCTCTGTCTCTGTGTGTGTCTGTCTCTGTCTCTGTGTGTGTCTGTCTCTGTCTCTGTGTGTGTCTGTGTGTGTGTGTGTGTGTGTGTGTGTGTGTGTGTGTGTGTCTCTGTCTCTGTGTGTGTGTGTCTGTCTCTGTGTGTGTGTGTGTGTGTGTGTCTGTCTCTCTGTGTGTGTGTCTGTCTCTCTGTGTGTGTGTCTGTCTCTCTGTGTGTGTGTCTGTCTCTCTGTGTGTGTGTCTGTCTCTCTGTGTGTGTGTCTGTCTCTCTGTGTGTGTGTCTGTCTCTCTGTGTGTGTGTGTCTGTTTCTCTGTGTGTGTGTGTCTGTCTCTGTGTGTGTCTGTCTGTCTCTGTGTGTGTCTGTCTGTCTCTGTGTGTGCGTGTCTGTCTCTGTGTCTGTCTCTGTGTCTGTCTCTGTGTCTGTCTCTGTGTCTGTCTCTGTGTCTGTCTCTCTGTGTGTCTCTCTGTGTGTCTCTGTGTGTGTGTGTGTGTGATCTTGCTCATTTTAATATATTTGTTTTTCTATGGAAGAGTCTTTCCTTTGCTGAGATAATATCTTTCTTACACACACACACACACACACACACACACACACACACACACACACACACACACACACACACACACACACAGCTCTATGGTTGTATGTTGCAGGAAATGTGGTTAGTGGCAGGTGGAATGAGTGCAGTTTGCAGTTTGGTAAAAAAACGCCAGCCTTCTTCTCAGCTTCTGCAGTACTTCTGATTCTGGAGGCGTGGCTTAATGTTAAACATAAACTCATTTATTGAGGTCACAAACTCAGCTGATGTAATATAAGAAATTTAGAAGACACAGTTATTATTGAGCTGTATTTTGACAGGATTGGCTGACTTTTAAAAATTCATGATACAAATCAAGACTCTGGGGTTAAATACGAGCCAGAGTTAACGTACGGAAAAGATTTGGGTGAAAATGATTTCCTTCATGTGTTCCTTTAAATGTGATGAATAAAAAAACAAAAAGATAAAGAAGAACCTGCAGCCATCTTTAAACCATAAAAGCCTTGAGTTTGAGTTACAGCCAGTCAGCATTAGAGTGCAGAGTCTCTCACACACACACACACACACACACACACACACACACACACACACAGAGTCAGATCAGGTCACGGATTCCATGTTAAACTGCTTTTCTATATGAGGCCTGCCCACCCCTATACAGACAGAAACTCTTTGTGATACACACACACTCTCTCTCTCACACACACACACACACACACACACACACACTGGTGGCCTCCTCTAGATGATCTGCTTCTATCCTGGGACGCTTGCTGAAAGGCAGTCTGTGTGTGAGGAGCTTTCAGTGCCAGATGTGTGTTAACACCTCGGTCCTGACCAGCGAACATACACACACACACACACACACAAACTCTCGCTCTTGTTCTCTCTAGTACTTTAGTGACACTGTATTCAGCCATCAGTCAATAAAATATTGCGGTACTGTCAGTTCATCTCCTGTTAGCAAGCTAGCATTAGAGACATTATTGTCTGTAAATGCCACAAAGTTCCTGACAGATTAGCTTCATGTAGCCACCTTTAGCAGTGACAATTTTGGAACATTTAACTCACTATCGTAGGAGTAGATTATTAAATTACAGAAGGCTTTCTGTCAGGTTAAATTATAGTAGTCAGATAGCCAGCATTAGCAAGTGAAGGTATAAATGTGGCTTAGGCTAACTTTATGTTAAGCTGTAACATAACAAGCTTGCCTTGGAGTTCACGTTCAGCAGTGAACA
>NC_083478.1:1482500-1502500 GCF_030014155.1 Tachysurus vachellii | reverse complement strand
TCTCTCTCTCTCTCTCTCTCTCTCGTGCTCTCTCTCTTTCACACACACACATGCTCTCTCTCTCTCTCTCTCTCTCTCTCTCTCTCTCTCGTGCTCTCTTGTGCTCTCACACACACTCTCTCTCTCTCTCTGTCTCTCGCTCTCTCTCTCTCTCTCTCTCTCTCTCTCTCTCTCTCTCTCTCTCTCTAAAACACACTCCTATCTCTCTAACACTCTCTCTCTCTCTCGTGCTCTCTCTCTTTCACACACACACATGCTCTCTCTCTCTCTCTCTCTCTCTCTCTCTCTCTCTCTCTCTCTCGTGCTCTCTTGTGCTCTCTCACACACACTCTCTCTCTGTCTCTCGCTCTCTCTCTCTCTCTCTCTGTCTCTCTCTCTCTCTCTCTCTCTCTCTCTCTCTCTCTAAAACACACTCTCTATCTCTCTCTCTCTCTCTCTCTCTCGTGCTCTCTCTCTTTCACACACACACATGCTCTCTCTCTCTCTAAAACACACTCTCTATCTCTCTAACACTCTCTCTCTCTCTCTCTCTCTCTCTCTCTCTCTCTCTCTCTCTCTCTCTAACACACACTCTCGTGCTCTCTCTCTTTCACACACACACATGCTCTCTCTCTCTCTCTCTCTCTCTCTCTCGTGCTCTCTTGTGCTCTCTCACACACACACACTCTCTCTCTCTCTCTCTCTCTCTCTCCCTCTCTCACTCGTGCTCTCTCTCACTCGCTCTCACACACACTCACTTGCTCTCTCTCACTCTTTCTCTCTCCCACTCTTTCCTCTCTCTCTCTCTCTCTCTCTCTCTCTCACACTCGTGCTCTCTCTCTCTCTCTCTCTCTCTCACACAAACTCACTTGCTCTCTCTCTCTCTCACTCTTTCTCTCTCCCACTCTTTCCTCTCTCTCTCTCTCATGTCTCTGAAGAGCACAGTTCTGTCTTAGTATATTCATAATTCATAACTTTTATTTAATTCCCTCCTGAGTCACATACGCTTTAATCTCCTGGGTCTTGATTATGTTTCTCAACACATAAGCAAAATTTCACCGCCATGTGCTTTTATGCATTATTAAGTAACTGCTGGTAATGTGTGTGTATGTGTGTAGTGGGTGGTGTAGGTAGGTGGGTGTTAAATTACACATGGCTAACATCATGAATCACTCATCAATAGACACTGTATGATCTTGAATAAAGCTGAGGAAAGTTTCCCTCAACACAATTACATTTACTATAAACACAAAACTACTGACCTAATGTTGTGCCCTGAGCGAATGAGTGACGCTCAGGGTCCTCAGGTCAGGAAAGCTGTCCTGAGGGAAACAATGACAAACTTTTAGCATTAGCAAATGAGCTGATTTAAAAAAAAAATAAAATTCTTGTACTGTAAAATTATTCGATTAATTAATAACAGAACTGTCGATGAGCAGGGCTTTATATCTAGCTAAACATTCAGGACAAAATTAATGGCACCCCAGAGGAGGATGAGGTGGTAGTGTGTGTTTTTGTAAATAACAGATTTCTTGCCAGCCAATCAGTAGCAAGTATTTTTTGCGATTGCGATATAAGATGTTTTTTATGTTTCGGATTATTCCTTTCTTTGTTTTGGGTGTTCTGTGGTGAGCGATCACACAGCGAAGAGGTAAACTTGCTGACTCTGTTGATGCCTTATCAACTTTGTCTAATCACACACGCACACACACACACGCACACACACATACACAGGGACCTGTCAGAGAGGTAGATTGTAGGTTCTCAGCTGGGGGCCGCGAGCCGCTACACATCCTGCTACAGGAAGTAAGGTTTAGAGAAACGAGCATGCACCTTCCTCTTGCTCATCAGCACAACACAGCCGGAGAGGAAAGAAAGGAAGGCAGGAAGAAAGGAAGAGCATCGCAGGACTGGTCCTCAGGGGGTTCAGTTTGTCTTGGTCTTCCTGGTTTAATATCAATAAACACGTGTGTGTGTGTGTGTGTGTGTGTGTGTGTGTGTGTGTGTGTGTGAGATACAGTGATATAGTAACAATCAAATGAACCGAATGAACCCTGGTGTTTTTTTTATATATAGCACAGAGTAGTAAGAAGACAATATATATAGTGCCTTGCAAAAGTATTCACACCCACTGAACATTTTCACATTTTAACGCGTTACAACCACAAAGAAAAATTTATTTCATTGGGATTTTATGAAATGGACCGAAAGAAAGTGGCACACGATTGTGAAGTGGAAGGAAAATGATAAATGATGTCCAAATTTTTTTTTTTAACAAATAAATATCTAAAAAAGTTTTGTGTGCATTTGTATTCATCCCCCTTTACTCTCATACCCCTAACTAACATCCAGTGAAACCAACTGCCTTCAGAAGTCACCTAATTAGTAAATAGGGTGTACTTGTGTGTAATTTAATCTCAGTATAAATACAGCTGTTCTGTGAAGCCCTCAGAAGTGTGTTAGAGAACATTAGTGAACAAACAGCATCATGAAGACCAAAAAACACACCAGACAGGTCAGGGATAAAGTTGTGGAGAAGTTTAAAGCAGGGTTATGGTTATAAATTAATATCCCAAGCCTTGAACGTCTCACAGAGCATGATGTAAGATCCATCATCTGGAAATGGAAAGATTACGGCACGACTGCAAGCCTACCGAGACACGGACGTAGACCTAAACTGAGGCCGTGCGAGGAGAGCATTAATCAGAGAAGCACCCAAGTGGCCCATGGTAACTCTGGAGGAGCTGCAGAGATCCACAGCTCAGGTGGGACAGTCTGTCCACAGGACAAATATTAGTCGTGCACTCCACAAATCTGGTCTTTATGGAAGAGCGGCAAGAAGAAAGCCATAAGAAATCCCTGTGGAGGACACAGTAAGCATGTGGAAGAAGGTGCTCTGGTCAGATGAGACCAAAATTGAACTTTTTGGCCAAAATTAAAAACGTTATGTGAGGTGGAAACCGAACACTGCACATCACCCTGAACACCATCCCCAGCGTGAAACATGGTGGTGGCGGCATCATGTTGTGGGGATGCTTTTCTTCAGCAGGGACAGGGAATCTGGTCAGAGTTGATGGGAAGATGGATGGAGACAAATACAGAGCAATCTTAGGTGAAAACCTGTTAGAGTCTGCAAAAGACTTGAGACTGGGGCGAGATAATGAGAGCAAGATAATGACCCTAAACATACAGCCAGAGCTACAATGGAGTGGTTTAGATCAAAGCAGATTCATGTGTTAGAACGGACCAGTCAAAGTCCAGACATGAAAATCGCTGTTCACAGACGCTCGCCATCCGATCTGACTGAACTTGAGCTATTTTGCAAAGAAGAATGGGCAAAAATTTCACTCCCTAGATGTGCAAAGCTGGTAGAGACAAACCCCAAAAGACTTGGGTGGTTCTATAAAGTATTGCCTCAGTGGGGCTGAATACAAATGCACACCAAACTTTTCAGATATTTATTTGTAAAAAACAATTTGAACATCATTTTCCTTCCACTTCACAATTATGTGCTACTGTGTGTTGGTCTGTGACATAAAATCCTAGTAAAATACATTTTTGTTTGCGGTTGTAACGTCAAAATGTGGAAAAGCTCAGTGGGTGCGAATACTTTTGCAAAGCACCGTAATATTTTAATTATTTAGATATTTCAGACTCGGCTTTAAATATGTTTTTGAATATCCTACAAATACATGTTTGTATGTGAGAGACAAAAATGTAGAATTTTTATTTTATTTTTCTTTTACATTCACAAAAAAAAACTTGAGTAAAATGTCTATTAGTTTATAATGTAAAAACATATATATGTGCATTATTGTTTAATTAGAATATTATGACTTATGTTTTTAATTTATTATCATTTATTTATTTATTTATTTATTTATTTATTTATTTATTTATTTATTTATTGCTAAAAAAAAATTTATTAGCATTTTTTTTTTCAGTAATCCTGTTAGGTCTGTGACTGCAGTGTGTTTTGTTAGATAATACTGTACGTTTGGAACATTATAAGTATTTTTCTGTGATTCTTCCCTACAGAAATGTATTTGTTTGTTTGTTTGTTTGTTTGTTTGTTTGTTTGTTTATTTATTCATTTATTTATTTATAGAATTTCCTGTAAGGATCTTAAAAGCATGCTGAGCCAAGTCAACTACCGAGTCCCTAACATGAAGTTTCTACGAGAGAAGCTTCCGGTAAAGCCACTGCAACACACACACACACACACACACACACACACACACACACACACACACACACACACACACACAGTAATGTAATGCAAAGTGACACCACATCAGTCTGCAAACGGTGGAATTTTTAAATTATTAAAGACCATTACATCATACTTTTATTTATGTATTGTTTCATTTCCTTTAGCGCTGCACCCAGTTACACGTTCTCACTTACGTTAGAGAGACTATAAATACCAGGTTATTTTCTCAAAAGCATCTCTGTTTCCCTGTAATGTGTAGAGTCTTACAGAGAATCCACAAAACACTTTGTCTCACCTCGATTGTGCCAAAGGTTTCTGTTTGTAGTCGATTCTCGTTTATCGTCGAATTCAAAATGCTAAATATGGTGCGAAAAACACTTAAATGCTCAAAATCCAGTTACTGTGAGGAAAAATAACACAGTTGTGAAAATAATTATTGTTGTTGTTTGTTGTTGTTTGTTGTGTTTCAGGACGGAGATCTGAGGAGTGGCGACGTCTCGTATAGTCAGTTTGCGCAGCTGTACCGTAGCCTAATGTTTGATGCACAGAAATCTGTGAGTGGTGTGTGTGTGTGTCTGTGAGTGGGGTGAGTGGGGTGGGGTGTGTGTGTCTGTGAGTGGGGTGGGGTGTGTGTGTCTGTGAGTGGGGTGTGTGTGTGTGTGTGAGTGGGGTGTGTGTGTGTGTGTGTGTGTGTGTGTGTGAGTGGGGTGTGTGTGTGTGTGTCTGTGAGTGGGGTGTGGGTGTGTGTGTCTGTGAGTGGGGTGTGGGTGTGTGTGTCTGTGAGTGGGGTGTGGGGGTGTGTGTGTCTGTGAGTGGGGTGTGGGTGTGTGTGTGTCTGTGAGTGGGGTGTGTGTGTGTCTGTGAGTGGGGTGTGTGTGTGTCTGTGAGTGGGGTGTGTGTGTGTCTGTGAGTGGGGTGTGTGTGTGTCTGTGAGTGGGGTGTGTGTGTGTGTGTGTGTGAGTGGGGTGTGTGTGTGTGTGTCTGTGAGTGGGGTGTGTGTGTGTGTCTGTGAGTGGGGTGTGGGTGCGTGTGTCTGTGAGTGGGGTGTGGGGGTGTGTGTGTCTGTGAGTGGGGTGTGGGGGTGTGTGTGTGTGAGTGGGGTGTGGGTGTGTGTGTGTGTCTGTGAGTGGGGTGTGGGGGGGGTGTGTGTCTGTGAGTGGGGTGTGTGGTTGTGTGTGTGGGTGTGTGTGTGTGTTTGTCTGTGTGTCTTTGTCTGTGTGTGTTGTAGGGAGGGGTAATGGTAAGATAATCAGGTTCAACGCCATAACTGAAATCCTCTCTAGCTGATCTGTGTGTGTGTGTGCGCGCGCGTGTGCGTGTGTGCGCGTGTGTGTGTGTGTGTGTTCTCAAATGACCACTGAATCAATACTGGGCCCCTTAAAAAGCCTTAACATCCCTCTGCTGTAAGCCATTAGCCTGTCCTGAAAAACACACACACACTGAGATGACCTCTGTATCCAGTGACTAAACTAAAATTCAGTCCCATGAGCCGTGTGTGTGTGTGTGTGTGTGTGCGTGTGTGTGTGTGTGTGTGTGTGTGTGTTTATGATTTAATCACCACTGTGTGTTAGGCATATTATCTGATTATTTGCTCATACTGATCGAATTTGCTCTCCCTACTTAGGGCCCCTAACGAGTGCACTAGCTTATTAAAGTCTCTTGTCTCATGTTGTGTGTCTCGTGTTTGTTATTAATCATCCAGTCTGATATATTTTGGTCTTGTGCGCTGTAGAGATGCATCGATACTCGTCTGTTATACAACACACACTTCACACTACTTACCCTCACGGTGTCTGTGAGTGGTGTGTGTGTGTGTGTCTGTGAGTGGTGTGTGTGTGTGTGTGTGTGTATGTGTGTCTACTTACCCTCACGGTGAAATGAGTAACACACTGAATATTAAAGCAGTTAGTAGATGTTCAGACTTCATCTTCATTGTGTGTAGTAACTAGTTAACTTCAGTTTAATCTCTCTCTCTCTCTCTCTCTCTCTCTCTCTCTCTCTCTCTCTCTCTCTCTCTCTCTCTCTCTCTCTCTCTCTCTCTCTCTCTCTCTCTCTCTCTCTCTCTCTCTCTCTCTCTCTCTCTCTCTCTCTCTCTCTCTCTGCAGATGGAAATTCCTTTTCTTCAAAGGTACTCTCTCCACCCCCCAAACTTTTTCCCTCTTTCTCTTTATCTCTCCCTTTCTCCCTCCCTCTCTCTCTCTCTCTCTTCCTCTCTCCCTCTCTTGCTCTCTCATCTCTCTCTCAATCTCTCTCCCTCCCTCCCTTTCTCCCACCCTCTCTCTCTCTTTTTCTCTTTTTTTCTCTCTCTTTCCCTCCCTCCCTTTCTCCCTCTCTCTCGCTCTCCCCATCTCTCTCCCTACCTCCCTTTCTCCCCCTCTCTCTTTCTTTCTCTCTCTCTCCCTCTCTCCCTCCCTCTCTCCCTCCCTCTCTCCCTCTCTCTCTCTCTCTCTCTCTCTTCCTCTCTCTCTCCCTCCCTTTCTCCCTCTTTTGCTCTCCCCATCTCTCTCGCTTCCCCCTCCCTCTCTCACCCCCCATTCTGCCCTAACCCTCCTCTTATCGTCCCCTCGTCTTTCTCTTTAACATCTCCATCCTCTAATCTCTCATCGTTGTAGTAAGGTGTTCTGTCGTTCTTCACAGTTTTATCGAGCGGCCCGAACAGAGGATCGCGCTGGAGGATTTTCAGCGCTTTCTGATTGAGAATCAGAAGGTGAGAGGATGTTTGTCTTGTTTTGTGAAGTTCTACACAGCTCATGATCTGATAAAAATGGTTTTCTCAACACCTCACTTATCTTATTGGTGAATCTCCTGATGTTATTTTGGAATCGTGATTATTTATGAGTAAAACCTCAAACAGTAAAAAACATGAAACGTACAGCTTTACCTCCGATACTGGATTCACCTTCGGTAAATATTACAGAAACGCTTTACTCATATTTATTGTCCTAGACGATAAATCGGCTCCTTCTGACCAATCGGCAAGTTTAGTCCGTATCTAGCCGTATGTAGTTGTAACCATGGCAACCGGTCCTATCTGATACCGGCTAACTTGATCTCTTGGTTACGAGGCAGAAAACAGACCGACTTGGAGCTGCTTGTCTGACTGGATTATATGAAGTTGCAGTTAAACTGAGACATCACACCATTTACTGTACACGTGAATAACCTTCTAATTGCACGTGTGCTGTTATTTTCCGTTACGTCGTAATGTTCACATTTTGTCGATTCGACGTGCCGTAAATGAAAAGGAACAGAACCATCGTTTCATCCTTTATACATGACTTTCACACTTGTCCTTAAATATATGTTTTTATTGGAAACTATGACCAAACTTTTAATATTTGTGTGTGTGTGTGTGTGTGTGTGTGTGTGTGTGTGTGTGTGTGTGTGTGTGTGTGTGTGTGTGTGTGTGTGTGTGTCTTTTCAGGAGCTTTGGGCTACAGACAATAACAAGGTTCAGGAGTTTATGTTTCATTACCTGAAGGATCCACTGAGGGAGATCGAGCAGCCTTACTTTTATCAGGATGAGGTAACACACACACACACACACACACACACACACAGATTATATTATGATTTTGTCTTCATCTGACTCCATCATGGTTTATTAGCTTACTTTTACATTAAATGATAATTTAATTGATATAAATAAATTCTAAGAAATTTAAATACACCTGTTTTTGAAGATCTCTGAAACCGAGTGTGTGAAATATTCATCATTTATCACTTCCGTCAGGTCTACGGCTAACACTGCTGTAATAATTCTGGGTGTTAGTGTGTGTGTGTGTGTGGTTGTGATTTGAGTGGCTGCAGCTCAGCTCTGGGTTTGTTCTCTGCAGCGCCGCTCAGACACACAGCCTGCTCTTTACTGAGGTTTTGTGGTTCTCTTGTTTGCTAACTTTGACCTCAGATCAGAGCAAAACATTCTAATATTGTACAGAAGCAATCGTTTTCTACTTTCACACGGCGTCAAACGTCTCTGAGACGTATTAAAAGTTTGCCGTATTAGCAGATAGAACGGTGCAGAGGCTTTGAAGATGGAACACAAGTGTTTCACGTGCACACTCAGGAACTTTTTGAACAATCTTGTGAAGTTTCCTTCACGAAACATTTGAGTCTAATTCAGACTAGCGTCAGTTAGTAGGCTATGCTAAGGTAAACGATGCGTCTCTGCTAAAATGTTAATAGGGTTTGAAGTGAAATCCAGCTGATTTTTAGCCACTAAAATACTACAAGCCACTAAATATATATTTTTATATAATATTATATATCTTGGGGGTCACGGTGGCTTAGTGGTTAGCATGTTCGCCTCACACCTCCAGTGTTGGGGGTTCGATTCCCGCCTCCACCTTGTGTGTGTGGAGTTTGCATGTTCTCCCCGTGCCTCGGGGGTTTCCTCCGGGTACTCCGGTTTCCTCCCCGGTCCAAAGACATGCATGGTAGGTTGATTGGCATCTCTGGAAAATTGTCCGTAGTGTGTGATTGCGTGAGTGAATGAGTTTGTGTGTGTGTGCCCTGTGATGGGTTGGCACTCCGTCCAGGGTGTATCCTGCCTTGATGCCCGATGACGCCTGAGATAGGCACAGGCTCCCCGTGACCCGAGGTAGTTCAGATAAGCGGTAGAAAATGAGTGAGAGAGAGAGAGATTATATATTTTATTTTATAACACTATAAGCCTCTAAATATATGCGGAATGATTCTGAATTTTAAACTGTTTGATTCACAGAATTTAAAGAGAGTCAAAGTGTTCAGAACTCAAGTCTGATTGGTCCCAAAGCCAATCCTGTTCAGTTTTAGCAGCGTTTTTGAGTTAAAAAGAAAAAAGTAGTTCCGGGGACGTTTGACGGTATCCATACGCCATCAGAGCAACTGGTCGTTTTTTACAGAACTAAAAATTCCTCCATTTAAAAAGTAGTTCCACAGAATCAGAGCTTCATTTACAGAAAAAAAAAGAGGAAATTAAAGTCAGTAAATAAAGTAAACGAGTGTACATATTAGTTAGAATGCAAGTAAAGTATATATGTAATTAAATGTAGGAAATTAAAAAGGCTAAGGACAGAAGTAGGTAGGAAATAACAATAATTCAATAAGTAAATATGTTCATATGTAAATGTGTACATTTGTAAATACTTTTACAATTCTGTAATCGAATACTAAACACTTTCAATTACGTAAATAAGTAAATAAATACACAAGTAAGCAAGCGGCGAAATAACTTAAAAATGTAATGTGTAAATAAATATAATGTTACTACGTGAACAGATCGGTAGATAAATATAAAAATATGTGAGTAAATTAAGTAGAAATATTCAGATTTAAATAAGGAGGTAAGTAAACAAATAAGTTTAAAAAAGATATATATATAATAAGTATGTTCAAGAAACAAATGAAGAAATAACTAACAAACTGAATGAATGAATGAATGAATGAATGAATGAATAAACAAACCAAAGAGTTTTCTAGTGGGTTTTGTTAAAAGGCTGAAACTTTCCACAGGTTTTTTGTTTGTGTTTAATCTCTGACACTCTAAAATAAACATGTTTCAATATTTCTGTTTGTCGTGTCTTCATGTCCTCTCTGTGTCTCCTCGTCCTCCCTCAGTTCCTCACCTACATGTTCTCCAAGGAGAACTCCATCTGGGATTCCACACTGGACAACGTGCATCCTGAGGACATGAACAATCCTCTGTCGCACTACTGGATTTCCTCCTCACATAATACGTAAGCATTAAAAACACACACGCACGCACACACACACACACACACACACACACACACACACACACTCACGTGTGCAGTAGAGATGTAGCTGATTTGGCATTGTTGATGATGACACTTTTTCACCGTGTGGCACAGAACCAAATTCTCAGTTTTGTAAATATTAAAATAAAGGACCAGTATCCCAGGAGCATGTGGGTGGAGCTAAATACAACACAGGCCACTGATTGGTCCATTCTACTATTGTTTCTATGGTAACCGGTTGTTTTCAAGGATCAGCCACTCCACATAGCCAGATAAAAAATAAATAAAAATTGTGTGGCGGTTACTATGGTGACGTTTTCTGTATGTCTCCAGTTTCAGTAACATAAAACACGTTATGTGAAATATTTACTGGATCGTGAGAGTGCAAATATTTAGAGGTGCGAACTTATTTAACGGATTTGTTTCCAAAATATTAAATGTAATAGTAAACGGATAAAAATTTAATTTAATAGATTTTTTTATAAATGGTATTTGTTGTGAAGCTTCTGCGCTGTAAGCGGAATAAAAGACAGAAACTCCGCTTCATCACACTGATAATAGAAATCATGAAAATATTTATTATTAATTGATCAGATTTTTCATCGTTTATAAATAAACAACATTATAAAAAATAAAATAAACAAATCAAGGAACATCTTAAATGTTGATGATGGAGAACTTGGTGATGGATGGTGATTATTTTGATGATGGCAATGGTGTTGATTGTGGTGTTGGTGATGGAGGTGATGTTGATTTGTGAAGATTTTGATGATGATGATTGCAGTAGTGATGGTTGTGGATTATTCAGATGATGGCGATGGTGTTGATTGTGGTGGTGATGATTTTGATGATGGTGTTGATTGTGGTGGTGATGATTTTGATGATGGTGTTGATTGTGGTGGTGATGATTTTGATGATGATGATGGTGTTGATTGTGGTGGTGATGATGATGGTGTTGATTGTGGTGGTGATGATTTTGATGATGATGATGGTGTTGATTGTGGTGGTGATGATTTTGATGATGGTGTTGATTTTGATGATGATGATGATGGTGTTGATTTCGGTGACGTTGGTGGTGGTGATGATGATGATGGTGGTGATGATTGGGGTGACGATGATGAATCTAAACCACGTCCTCGTTTCCCTGCACCTGACCTGAAAGACGAAGCGATACCTAAAATGAGAGAAAAGTGGAGGGTGTTCTTGGTAATTTGTGGGATGAAGGTGAGATCTAATCTCGAAGCTGTGAGCTCCGATGCGTCACTCGTTTTTCTCGTGGTCAGTCTGAGGTGTCACTTCTGCTAAACATAGCATGTAGACATTGTGGTTTTCAGATGGAAATTATTTGCCGCTATTCACCAACATGACCAGTGTCATGACTTTTTACTTGAGTAGTTGCTTCAGATCTGCTGACTCCATGATCCTGGACTCATAATGTTATTTCTGCTGAGTTGTAAAGTTTGCTGAAGTGCAGATTTAGTTGTAGTACTCTCTGTTCTCTGACCGTTTTGTTCCTGAAAGGCTGTCGGTCATCAGCTGCTGATAAAAGTAGAGGACAGGAAGTTTTACACCTTTATCAACTGGACAGAAACTCGATCAGAATCTTAGCTGGATACTGGAGCTTTAGTTGTAATGAGAAATAAACAGTGGAATAAAAAAATCTAAACACATTAAATATGTATTTTGATATCTTTTGAATAGACGACTGCTTGTAATCATGTTTGTAATTCTGAGGGGTTCTTTTACCACAAAGTTTTTTTTTTTTTTTTTACCTCAGGTTTATTTACCTCAGGTACTTTGAGGTAAAATAACCCAAGAGGGGGAAAAAAAAAGTCAGTCTTCTTTTATAAACCTCAAGTCTATTTTCCTCAAGATTTTGTTTTCCCTTGGGTTCTTTTACCTCAGTTTTTTTTTTGTTGTTTTTGGGTTTTTACCTCAGATACTTTTACCTCAAGATGTTTTTTTTTTTTTTACCTTGGGTCCTTTTACCTCAAAGTTTTTGTCCTTTTTTAAACCTTTTTTTTCCCACAAGTATCTTGGGTCTTTTACCTCAAGTCCTTTTACCTCAGAACTTTTTTCTCAGGTTCCTTTACATAAGGTTATTTTATCTTGACTACTTTGACCGTGGGTCTTTTACCTCAGGTAACGAGACAGAGACTGATGTGAATGACGCTGTTGTAAATTTGAAACGAATTCTTTAGAATGTTTCAGTAAAGATATTTCTCCATCAGTAGGTTTTGAGGAGTGTCTAAACCCTGTGTGTGTGTGTGTGTGTGTGTGTGTACAGTGTTTATGTACACTCTTGCTAAAGAAAAGAGCTAAATTTAGCCTCTTTCCTCTAGTTGAGCCCTCAGAGGTGTTAAAGTCACACCACCTTTCTTTTAGAACAATGCCTTCAGAGCTGCAGGACCTGAATATGTGGGTTTTCATAAAAGTATGTACTGTACACCCAGGTTAAGTGAGGCCTTCGCTAAGCCGTGGGTAGGCCCTCTGCGGAGCCGGATTTAGTGTGACAAAGCGCAGATTGTTGTGTAAACAGAAGCCTGCGGGTGTAGAGAGAGAGAGAGATAGAAAGATAGATAGAGAGAGAGAGAGAGAGAGAGAGAGCTGTGGGTGTGCGGGAGAGCGTTTTACTACAGCACGCACATTTCCTGGCCCTGACGCAAGTGTCTGTTTTTAGCTACCTGACGGGAGACCAGTTTTCCAGCGAGTCATCTCTGGAGGCGTATGCCCGCTGCCTGAGGATGGGCTGCAGATGCATCGAGTGTGAGTATACACACACACACACACACACACACACACAAACACACAAACAAGCTACAAGAAATATTGGAGAGAAGACAACGCTTTTTCTAGCAGTTTGATTCTTTAAACCTGTTGTTCTGTACCAAATAATCGATCAGCTGACTAATATATCAGGTCCAAGGGCTTATTTTAAACATGTTTGAAGATGATTGTATCTTCTGTGATCATGTTTGTCTGCGTCGTTGATATTTTGAGGTCTTTTTTTTGTGTTTTTTATTAATAAAGAACATTTACACACAATGATGTTGAGCAAAATGCTTAGTTTTTGTTAAATACTTTTAACCCCAATTAAATTAGTTGTATTTAAACAACTACAATAAATTGATCAGTAGGTATGTTTTTTTATATATACACACACACACACACACACACACACACACATATACACATAACATGTTCAAATTGTGTGCCAGTATAAAAGCTGAGGTTTTATTTGATCAGAAGTGTGTGTGTGTGTGTGTTGCAGTGGACTGCTGGGACGGTCCTGATGGGATGCCAGTCATCTATCACGGTCACACACTCACCACCAAGATCAAGTTCTGTGATGTTCTCGCGACTATCAAAGAGCACGCATTCGTCACGTCCGAGTGAGTTTTTATGTCGTATTAATGCACCGATGATATCAAGTGTGTCATGTATCAGAGTGAGAGAAACAGTGAGCTGCTTGCTAACATACTTCTGAAGGTAACATGCACAGGGGCACGATCTACTGTACACTACACACACTGTACCATTAATCTGTTTACTTTAAATGTAAATAACTTCATTATTATTTTTAAAAGATCATAATAAAATAAATACCAGAAGATGTTTCTCCAAATGTTTTAGAATTATGATCCATAATTAACCATTTACATTTACAACCAGGATTTTAAGTATTTTTGTTATGCAGTTCCAGTATGATCCAGTAGGGGGATATTAAATGTGTGTATTAATTGTGTGTATAAACAAGAGAGCAAACGAATTCAGTTCTGCTGTTGAATATAAAAGAAAACCATAGATTTATTTTCTCAATATTTCTTTTAAACTATATATATATATTTTTTATTACTTTTGCTTCTTAGGTTTCCCATCATCCTCTCCATCGAGGACCACTGCAGCATCGTGCAGCAGAGGAACATGGCCATGTTCTTCAAGAAGGTGTTTGGTGAAATGCTCCTGACTAAAGCAGTGGACATTACTGCAGACGGACTTCCATCACCAAATCAGCTCAAAAGGAAGATTCTGATCAAGGTGAGCGCTCGCGAGTCATTCGGCACCGAAGAGGGGATTATGGGTAATATTGGAACCAATCACCTACAAATGCTCTAGCACCCAGACTGGAAAAACATAGGAACCACCTATCAACACCCTAGTGACCACCTGGAATACCATAGCAACCGTCTGGAACCCACTAACAGTCGCCATGCAACACAGTAGCGACCCTCCGGAAAACTCTAGTGACCGCCTGGAATACCATAGCAATCTATTAGCAACATCCAAGTAACCATGTGGAAATGTATAGCAGCTGCCTAGCAACACCTTAGCAACCTTCTGTAATACTGTTGCACCCACCTAGCAACACCCTAGCAACCACCTGAAATACCATAGCAACCTTCTTGCAACATTTAAGTAACCACCTGAAAGAACTGCCTAGCAACACCTTAGCAACCATCTGTAATACTATTGCACCCACCTAGCAACACCCTAGCAACCACCTGAAATACCATAGCAACCTTCTTGCAACATTTAAGTAACCACCTGAAACAACCGCCTAGCAACACCTTAGCAACCATCTGTAATACTATTGCACCCACCTAGCAACACCCTAGCAACCACCTGAAATACCATAGCAACCTTCTTGAAACATTTAAGTAACCACCTGAAACAACTGCCTAGCAACACCTTAGCAACCATCAGTAATAGTATTGCACCCATCTAGCAACACCCTAGCAACCATATAGCAACACCCTGGCAACCACCTGCCAAAGCATAACCCCAATAGCACCAATTTGGATTAGATTTTTAAAGTTTAGCTGTTTTAAAAATCATTACAGGCGTTCAGTTGTACTGCAGCGTTTCACTGTTGAGTGTGTTCAGTGTGTTCAGTGGTAGCATTATTGAGGTATTTGGTGTTAACCACAAAATTGCTTCCCTTTTTTTAGTCTTGTTTCCTCTTTGTCACTTTAATAATGTTGTTCCATGCTCATGTTAACAGCACAAGAAGCTAGCAGAAGGAAGTGCGTATGAAGAGGTTTCCACGTCCACCCCGTACTCCGAGAACGACATCAGCAACTCCATCAAGAATGGCATCTTGTTCCTGGAGGACCCCATCAACCATGTGAGAGCCCTGTTTTAAAACCACGCTTCTCAACATGTTTTTATACCAAATCATTTTTACTTTGAGTGTGGAACTGTCTAACAGCCCTCTCGACTTTTCGGTGTAGGAGTGGTACCCACACTTTTTTGTCCTGACAAGCAGCAAGATCTACTACTCAGAGGAAACCACCAGTAACCAAGGCAACGAGGATGAGGAGGAACACCGCGAGGTGAGCAAACTTCTGGAAATATCCTTGTCTGTGTAGCGATGGTATAAAACGAGAATCGACCGTAAGGTGAATGATGATGATGATTATTTTTTTCATGATGTACTTCTTATCCGTATATAGTTACAGTTAATGCTGAAAATCAAGTTTGTTCCGGTTTTCACTTCACACATTTATCATATATAGAACGTTATAAAATGCCAAAATAAGAGTCCTTGGATGATTATTATCAAACACTATCAAAAAACTAAACAAATTGGAAAATCTCTCTTCGTGAGAAACAATTCTGAGGTTTGTGAAGCTGCTGGATCTGACCTGCGTGATCACTTTATCCTATTTTTCCAGGTCGGGAATGGCATGGATCAGCATGTGAGCGAGAAGTGGTTCCACGGGAAGCTGGGCGCGGGTCGAGACGGCCGGCAGATTGCAGAGCGTCTCCTCTCGGAATACTGCCTGGAGACCGGCGCTCCGGACGGTTCCTTCCTGGTGCGGGAGAGCGAGACGTTTGTCGGAGACTACACTTTATCTTTCTGGTAAGATTTTAAATCTGACCGTTAAAAGGAGAGTTCAGCTGGATCAGCCGATGTGCTTGTCTAAAGCGTCCATCAGAATACACCCTAGCAACCGTCAGGAATACGGTAGCATCTGCCTAGAAACACCCTAGCAACCATCAGGAATACAATAGTTGACCCCATTATCCACATCCTACGGACCAACTGTAATACCATAGCAACCCACTAGTAACACCCAAGTAACAACCTGGAGTTTGGAAGCATCTGCTTAACGATGTGTGTGTGTGTGTGTGTGTGTGTGTGTGTGTGTGTGTGTGTGTGTTTTTTTGCTGTTTCTCAGGCGTTCAGGTCGTGTTCAGCACTGTAGGATTCACTCTCGCCAAGAAGCCGGCAGCCCCAAATTCTACCTGACTGACAACCTGGTGTTCGACACACTCTTCGCCCTCATCACACACTATCAGCAGGTGGCGCTGCGCTGCAACGAGTTTGAGATGAAGCTGACGGAGCCTGTGCCTCAGACCAACGCCCACGAGAGCAAAGAGTGAGTCTGAAGCTCTGTACGCGAGGGTGTGTGTGTGTGTGTGTGTGTGTGAATATAATAGAAATTCTTAAAATAAATTTATGATTTAAAAAATGTAAACTGGGGGAAAAAATAGAAATACAGTTAAACAGAAGCAAAAAATCCATGAATTTAATTAGGGGGAAAAAAAATCTTGAAAGAAAGTTTATTTAAAAAATTCAGACTCATAAACAAGAAAAGAAATAAAATGGAAAAAAATATTTTTAAGCAAGTTTTATTTTTTTTAACTAAATAAATATAAACTTTTTGTGAACTGTTTTTTTACACACACACACACACACACACACACACACACACACACACACACACACACACACCACACATTCAGGTGGTATCACGCGTGTCTGACCCGGAGCCAGGCGGAGAACATGCTGATGAGGGTGCCGCGTGACGGAGCCTTCCTCGTGAGGAAGAGGACAGAGATAAATTCCTACGCCATCTCCTTTCGGTAAATTCTGCTCTCTATTTCTTTGTGTCTCATTCTTTATTATTTTATTGAAGAGCATTTTAACTTTGGTTTTTGTCTGTCTATCTCTTTCTCTCTCACTCTTTCTTCTCTTTGTCTGTCTATCTCCCCCCCCCCCCCCCCATGTGTCTGTCTCTCAGAGCTGAGGGGAAGATTAAACACTGTCGGGTGCAGCAGGAGGGACAGACGGTTGTTCTCGGTACGTCAGAGTTTGACAGTTTGGTGGATTTGATCAGTTACTATGAGAAACACCCGCTGTACCGCAAGATGAAGCTGCGTTACCCCATCAACGAGGAGACACTGGAGAAGATCGGCACCGCTGTGAGTAAAGCGTGTATATACACACACACACACACACACACACACACACATTCAATTTCACAGGTGTCATTTTTTGTGTACATTTAAACTTTAACAAATTTTCTGTCTCTCTTGCTGTGTTTGCTAAATGTCTGTCTGTCGGTCTGTCCCCTCTGCGTGTGTCTGTCTGTCTGTCGGTCTGTCCCCTCTGCGTGTGTCTGTCTGTCTGTCTGTCGGTCTGTCCCCTCTGCGTGTGTCTGTCTGTCTGTCTGTCCCCTCTGCGTGTCTGTCTGTCTGTCTGTCTCCTCTGCATGTCTGTCTGTCTGTCTGTCCCCTCTGCGTGTCTGTTGTATTCTGCAACTATTTTTCTGTCTCTTATCATCTCTGTCTGTCTGTCCGTGTCTGTCTGCACATGACTGTGTCCAGGAACCGGACTATGGTTCTCTGTATGAAGGACGGAACCCAGGGTTCTATGTGGAAGCCAATCAAATGCCTACATTTAAGGTAAGGTAACCTTTTAACTTTCAGCTGAATCTTTTTCCAGCTGTCTCCTTAATTAAAAGCCTGATTCTCTGTGTGTGTGTGTGTGTGTGTGTGTGTGTGTGTGTGTGTGTGTGTGTGTGTGTGTGTGTGTGTGTGTGTGTGTGTGTGTGTACAGTGCACTGTGAGAGCGATGTTCGAGTATAAGGCTCAGCGTGATGACGAGCTCTCCTTCAGTAAAAATGCCATCATTCAGAATGTAGACAAACAGGAAGGAGGCTGGTAAGTTATACACTCTCACTCACACACAAGTTCTCACACACATGCTGTCACTTACGCACAAGTTCTCACACACTCTCACTCACACACATGCTGTCACTTACGCACAAGTTCTCACACTCTCACACACACACACACTCACTCACACACATGCTGTCACATACGCACAAGTTCTCACACACACACACTCACTCACACACATGCTGTCACTTACGCACAAGTTCTCACACACACACACTCACTCACACACATGCTGTCACTTGCGCACAAGTTCTCACACTCTCTCACACACACTCACACTTTCACACACACACACTGTCCCACACACTCTCACTCACACACAAGTTCTCACATACACACACTCTCACTCACGCACATGCTGTCACTTACACACAAGTTCTCACACTCTCTCACACACACTCACACACACACTCTCACACACACGCTCATACACACACGCTCACACACACTCACACACACACTCTGTCCCACACACTCTCACTCACATGCTGTCACTCACGCACAAGTTCTCACACTCTCTCACACACACACACGTACACACTCACACACACGTACACACTCACGACTTCTCTTACAGATATGGATCTTCTCTTATTTCTCTTAGAAGGTTGTAAACACTTGTCCTTCATTCTGTCACTTCATCTTTATTAAACAGTTCATGACGTGAATGAAATCAGACGTCTGGACATTGTGTTTTTTATCTTGTTAAAAGTCTTTGTCTGGATTTTTTTATTAGGCTGTAGTGTAGTATTGTGTAGTGTCTTACTCTATAGTGTAGTGTAGTATTGTGTAGTGTCTTACTCTATTGTGTAGTGTAGTATTGTGTAGTGTCTTACTCTATTGTGTAGTGTAGTATTGTGTAGTGTCTTACTCTATTGTGTAGTGTAGTATTGTGTAGTGTCTTACTCTATAGTGTAGTGTAGTATTGTGTAGTGTCTTACTCTATAGTGTAGTGTAGTATTGTGTAGTGTCTTACTCTATTGTGTAGTGTAGTATTGTGTAGTGTCTTACTCTATTGTGTAGTGTAGTATTGTGTAGTGTCTTACTCTATAGTGTAGTGTAGTATTGTGTAGTGTCTTACTCTATAGTGTAGTGTAGTATTGTGTAGTGTCTTACTCTATTGTGTAGTGTAGTATTGTGTAGTGTCTTACTCTATTGTGTAGTGTAGTATTGTGTAGTGTCTTACTCTATAGTGTAGTGTAGTATTGTGTAGTGTCTTACTCTATAGTGTAGTGTAGTATTGTGTAGTGTCTTACTCTATTGTGTTGTGTAGTATTGTGTAGTGTCTTACTCTATTGTGTAGTGTAGTATTGTGTAGTGTCTTACTCTATAGTGTAGTGTAGTATTGTGTAGTGTCTTACTCTATAGTGTAGTGTAGTATTGTGTAGTGTCTTACTCTATTGTGTTGTGTAGTATTGTGTAGTGTCTTACTCTATTGTGTAGTGTAGTATTGTGTAGTGTCTTACTCTATTGTGTAGCGTAGTATTGTGTAGTGTCTTACTCTATTGTGTAGTGTAGTATTGTGTAGTGTCTTACTCTATTGTGTAGTGTAGTATTGTGTAGTGTCTTACTCTATAGTGTAGTGTAGTATTGTGTAGTGTCTTACTCTATTGTGTAGTGTAGTATTGTGTAGTGTCTTACTCTATTGTGTAGTGTAGTATTGTGTAGTGTCTTACTCTATTGTGTTGTGTAGTATTGTGTAGTGTCTTACTCTATTGTGTAGTGTAGTATTGTGTAGTGTCTTACTCTATAGTGTAGTGTAGTATTGTGTAGTGTCTTACTCTATTGTGTAGTGTAGTATTGTGTAGTGTCTTACTCTATAGTGTAGTGTAGTATTGTGTAGTGTCTTACTCTATAGTGTAGTGTAGTATTGTGTAGTGTCTTACTCTATAGTGTAGTGTAGTATTGTGTAGTGTCTTACTCTATAGTGTAGTGTAGTATTGTGTAGTGTCTTACTCTATTGTGTAGTGTAGTATTGTGTAGTGTCTTACTCTATAGTGTAGTGTAGTATTGTGTAGTGTCTTACTCTATTGTGTAGTGTAGTATTGTGTAGTGTCTTACTCTATTGTGTAGCGTAGTATTGTGTAGTGTCTTACTCTATT
>NC_083478.1:1462500-1472500 GCF_030014155.1 Tachysurus vachellii | reverse complement strand
CACACTGATCGTAAACTTTTTAAAAAGTAAACATTTTTCTGGCCCAGAAATTAGCCCCGCCCTATTTTCTTTTCCCGAACGATTTTCATGGTCTAGTTAGGATGAAAATTTTATTCACATCGTTTCAAGTTTGATTCGACTCCCAGGCACTAGAGGGCAGTACTAATACATCAGAAACGATAGCGAACCTCTCCTTTAATATCGACGTCCGCAGGATTTACCGCAGACAAAATCTTGTATTAAAATGTAAACACGGACTTGTCGCGGCCTAGCGGTTCTGTTCGGGATCGTGAAAGATTATGTAGCGCAAAATACGCCGCTTGCTGCTTCTAATATCGATCGAATCCTTTTTTTTTGGTTCGTTTTTAAAGCGAGGACCAAACGCAGTGTAGATCCGTGAGCTGTTCTTTAGAGCCACTTTAACGTTGCCGCGCAGTTCTGTGAGGAACGTTCAGATCGAACGATGCGCTATTTGTGATTTCCTCTTAATTAGAACGGGTCAGGAAGCAGGCAGGGGCTGACGTCAGGAAACAGGAAGTGCCTAATAATAATAATGACGTAAAACTTCACATCGGTTCCATGCGTTTGAGTTTTTGAGTCACCAAACTCTTGATCAAGTAAAGATGAAACAGGAACCAGAAACGTGCACTTCCTTCCCGCCTGAGTGTTTATTCACACACGAGTTTGAAGGAGAAAGCGGTGACTTGTCTTTCGCAACCGCGACGTTTCTTTTTTTATTCTTTTGATAAAAATCTGCGCTGTGTAAATCTCCTCCTGCCTCCCTCTCTCTCTCTCTCTCTCTCTTCCCTGACGTCTGCTTCCGCGTGCCTCCGTGTGCGTCGTGTGAGAGCGTGTACATGTATATACATATTTATACGTTAACGACAGACGGACATGTACGCTTCATTTTAGACATTTTGTTACGATGCTCTTATTTACGAATCGAAGCCTTTTTCTGTAATGTGCCTATGCTATATTGAGAAGGGGGAGGGAGGGGTATACATTTTAATTTTGCCTTTCATATGGAACGTATTCAAGCCTGATTAAAATAATTAAATAAAGTATTCAACAATGCTGGCTTTTGTGTTTAATGTGACATTGAGGAAAACAAAAAAAACAACAAATTACGTACAGTTTTTAAATGTATTTATTCTGCAAATATCTGTAAAAATTATACAACAATCCTAAAGAGTATTCATAACAACACTTTAAACAAACATGATTTTTTTTTTTTTTTGACTGCTGTCAGGAGAAAATGTACACACAGGCGACGTGATGCTCGAACTACAGCATACGGGATGGACGACTCCTACGTTTTTTTTTTGTTTTTTTTTCCTTTTAAAAAGAGCTCACTGAGAGCTGTGCAGTACGAATCTTCTCATGTACCTCGAACCTACGGGATTCCCGGACGACTTCCGCGTATCGTCCCGAACACAGTCAGTCATGTACGTGTCTCGCCGTCTATCCATCTGTCCTCCTTGGGGCTGAAATGTTCCTCTGGCCCTTAAAAATGGGGCGTAATAATAAAAAGAAACTGTTCTGTGACATTTTGTTGGGTTTAAAAAAAAAAAAAAAAACAGAAGGATGTGGAGTTCTGGATTCTTCATAAATCTCCAGTAAAAGGCCTCCTGTGGTGGACATCCTACAGCGAGACATGTCTCTCACACACACTCTCTCTCACACACACACTCTCCTGGTCCCGTACGCTGCCGAATCAGTCGTCACAATCTGAAAAACAATCGCACAAGATGTTCGTTAGTAAAGGATCGACGTTATAAATACAGACCTGACAGAACCTGCGTCCTGAGATACAGTTTTGCTCACAAACCTCCAACATTTAACACTTCTTATTTATACGACAGTTTATCATCTATTTAAAAAGGCAGGTCACAGAGTCTGCAGGCTTGTCACACAGGAATTAAACAGGAACGCGATTATTTTTAAAATGTGAAATCCGTCTGAAATTGTTTGTTAGCTAATCTAAGGAGGGAAAGAAAACACTGGACATTTCTCTGCTACAATGTGCATTGGTTTACTACCTGCTGTTAAAAGGCATTTTTATTTTTAAAATAAATTCTATTAACGTCTACGGAAATAAGGAAATTCACCCGTTACTAAAGTTTCGATGGATGTAGATTTCTACACGTGAAGGCTAATTAACGTAAACCTCAATTCGATTTTAACGCGATTTATTTGTATAGCTCTTTTAACAACGGACGATGTCTCAAAGCAGCTCTACGGAAATTTTAAATGAAGTTTATTTTCTTATCGTTTCTCCCTAATAAGCAAAGCCTGAGGCAACAGTGGCAACTCCCTGAGATGATAAACAAGATGTTTATTTAATCAACTTTAAATCATATAATTACTACATTTGTATCTAGAACATACTACTGATGTTAAGTTACTTATCCAGAGCAACATACAGAAGAGTAGCATCAAGAACATTCGGTGAAATTCCCCTGAATCATTATCGACTGTTCTGGTTGAATGCGCCTGAAGTGAGGTAAATATTTATTGATTATACGTTTATATTTAGCATTCACTCAACTAAAATCCTAAAACAACCCCTGCTCACCTGGCTCATCGCTGGTAGAGATGTCTTCTCCGGTTGGTTTCTTAGTGGTCTGATCTTTACTGAGGTCCGTCACCGTCAGCTCCATCGGTTCCCCTTTCATGTCTCCTTCATCCTGTTGAAGTGATTTTAAGGCAGGTTTGCCTTTGGTTGTGCTGGGTGAAGGTTCCACGTCCTCAGACTTCCTGTCCTCAGACAGTGGGTGTGCTTTTTGTTTTGCGAACCATTTTCTGACCAGTTCCTCGCTCAACCCACTGGAATTGGCCAGCTCCTCCAGCTGGTTCTCTACCAGATTTCCAAAAGCATTTAGATGGTTCTGAAGGACAGTAATGTTGCCTTTCTGGAGGTCCTCCTCTTCTACACTCGACTGATAGCTCTCGAGCCACTTGAGCTGGCCGTTCTTTAGGACATAGCGACAGTCGCCGAACCAGCGCACCACCTCTGGGCGGGGCAGTCCAGTTTTAGCGATTAGCTCATTATACTGAGGGCTGCTGGGCCAGTGGGTGCGAGCAAAGGCTTGTTTAAGGAGATGGAGCTGCTCTGGTGTCTTCTTTCCTCGATTTGATGATTGGGAGGGCGGTGGTGGTGGCGGTGGTGGGGTAGGTGTCTGGGAGACAGGAGAAGGCACTTTAGTTGCCTCTGGTTGCGGACTTCCTTCCATTTCACCTTTTCCATTGGCTTCTGTGACTTTTAGCATTTTCAGATTGATCTTTATTGGGTTAACCTTTGGTGCAGATCCAGATGCATCCTCCTTGACCTGCTGGTTTGATTCTGAGGATTCCTCCTCCTCCTGTTTTTCTTCTGCTGACTTATTTTTATCCTTTTCACCCACCCCTTCTCCCTCATCCTCTTCTTCCTCCCTTTCTGCACGTTCTAACTCCTCCTTTTTCTTTTCAGCTGCCACTCTCTTCCGCCGCTCGGCGAACCAGCCGTGGATCTCGCGTCGAGTCATCTTGGTTTCTGCCCTTAACCTGTCCACCTCTTCCTCAGACGGCTCAGAATCCTGGGCAAAACTTGCCTCTAGGGCACGGACCTGGTGGGGCTCCCTTTCTTTGTACCGTATTGCTGTGAAGTCTGGGGATGGGGGTCGAGGATGACGTCGGGTAGGTGTCGGTGGCGTCGTCTGCTGTTGACGTGAAGGACTCAGAGGTACCTGCTGAGGAGTTCTTGGCCTTTCTGATGATGCAGCATTGTCTGCATTGTCGCAAGAGGCACTAGAGGCAGAAGAACTAGTGGCTGTTGAAGTTTGGCCAGCAGTGCTTGATTTTGAGCCCTTGTGATTGCGAAAGTGGTAGCGACGATCACTGAACCACTTCCGTACTTCACGAACTGTCAGGCCAGTCAGACTTATGAGCCTGTCCACCTCCTCTTGATTGGGAAACTGACTAATGAGGAAGCTCTCCTTTAAGGCAGACAGCTGTTCCTGGGACTTTTTGCCTTTATAAAAGCTGGGATCCAGAAAGCTAGCGGAAGGGAGAGTGCGAGAGTTAGCAGATGCTGGTGATGGTGATTCTGACTTACTCGGGGTGCTGTCACTGGTGATCATGGGAGTAGGACTGGGGCTGGCTGCATTGCTGGGGCTATTGCTTCGGCTGCTCTTGTTTTCATTAGTGTTTCCTTTAGTATCAGTGCTGTCTTTAATGTCACCGCTTTTTGCTACAGTATTCTTGACATTAGTGCCGTTTTTGTTCTCACTAACCGTTTTGCTATTATTGTTGTTAGGTGTACTGCTTCTGCCATTAGTGCTAGATGTGCTGAATTTACTATTGCTGCTGCTGCTTTTCATTTTACCATTGCTGCTGACACCCATGCTAATCACGCTGGTGTGATTAGTTGCACTACTGCTGTTTGTGCTAACACTACTAATAATACTGTTTGTGCTGCTGCTGCTTGTACCACTGCCTCCAGTGCTGCTGCTACTACTGATAGTGATATTTCCACTATTGCTGCTTCCAACACTGCCCACCACCATGTTAAGCCCCTTATCAGCCACCAGGGCGGCAACAGGCTTTGCCTGCATCATGGGCTTTGCAGCGGCCTGGGGCTTGGGTGTTACAGCCAGGGCAACAGGGGCACTGCTGACCTGTATCCCATTAGAGATCATGGGCTGTGTAACGATCACGCCTCCTTGGCTAACCAGGCTGCCTTGTAAAATGTGAGGGATGCTGGAACTACCCAGAGAGGCTGGTAGAACTGTAATGGTTTGCTGAGAGGTGCTATGCTGAGCCTGACGCTGCTGCTGTCCAGCAGGTGGTGCTGTCTGTATAATTGTGTTGAACATCTTTCGGCGGGCATCCTCTATCTCCTCTGGTGACCAGCTAATTCCTTGCTTAAGCCTCTGTGCTGTAAACCAGATTTTGATCTGCTCCTCTGGATACTTGGTAACTACGGTGAGATAGCACAGCTCTGCTTTAGTTGGGTATGGAAACTTACTGAAAGATGTTTTCAGGAAGCTGCTGTTGTCCATGGATGCATTGTAGGTGGGAATGCTGCTCAGAGGAATCATCACCTTTGGTAGGTTTTTGGAGTTTACAGAGGAAGAAGTCGCAGAGGATGAAGAAGTGGATAGAGAAGCCGAAGATGACTGCTGGTTGACAGTTCTGTTCTGTACTACAGACACAACTTGGGTGATGGCCGTCTTAAGTATAGGAAGAGCTCCGGAACCATTGACTATCTGTATTGCTGATGGCAAAGTGACTTTGCTGGCAGCACCGTTGTGTACGATTGTAGGAACGTGAGTGACCGTAACGGTTGGACAATCGGCCGTCTCTGCTTGTTTCACTGTCGTGGATTCATCTGCGGCAGGATGAGATACCACGATCCTCTTAGACTCAGATTTCCCCTTGAGCATTTTCATAATAGGTGTCTTTGTGATGGAGATCTCAGATTCCTTAAAGCTAGTGCTTTCACCAGGACCAGCGATTATGCTCTGCTCCACAGTCACTTTCCTATCCTTCCTCTTCAGCTGTAGTGTAGTGGTGACGGTACTTGGGTGCACCCGGGCGTTGTGCAAGGCAAGACCTTCAAATTTTGCTGCACTCACCCCACAGTCCACACAAAGAAAGCAAGGGTCGGAGCGGAACTCCGGATGTCCGCTGTAGACGTGATCAAGGAAGAGGTTCAGGTCATGGGTTTCAAAATTACACAGTCTGCAGGTGTAAGTGCCATTATCTTTTTGGGCCATACTTGCATCCTGCCCTGACGATTCACACAAACTATGGAAGGCTTTTTCACTTGCCTCTACTTTCTGAGAGAAACCACTTTCCTTGGCAGAGGGAGAGAGCCTACCCTGCTCAAGATCATCCTGAAGATGCATTGTTTTTATAGGAATCATACAGGGAATTGTGGACTTCCTCTTACTAGCCATGGTTCTTGATATGGTTGTGCCACCAAAATGCCTCTATATGACTAAGAGTCCACTTTATAAACCGTCCATGGAGAGGAGGCTGGTGTAGAACATGACCGTCAGCCCACGGCGAGTACTCCTCTTTTATGGGCGCGTCAGGATCGTATTTAAGGCATCACAAAACTGGCCTGTAAAGAGGAAAAAAGCATCGATAAGTAAAGGCCTCGGTGATAAGATTTTCTCACTAAGTGTAATCAAAAGGTGTGCGATGAAGACGGCTGCTGACTAAACTCAGATATCGACAGTAAACGGCTCAGATCGGATATTTTTACATTTCCTACTGACAAATTTGATTTCCACAATCAAATGAGGTTCTAAATCAATATAATATCTGATAATCGTTCATTCGGACGTTATGGAAGAACCTCTGGGGGAATTTCTCAGGCCATGGCAGAACGGTAATACAGTTGGCCGTCTTCGATGCCAAAGTAAATGTCCAAAGTCAAATTCAAAGGACAGAAACAAGAGAATCGCTTCCTTTCTATAACCCTAGTGATGCTACTGGTAAAAAGTCTCTGTTAGATGAAACATATAAACCCAGGAATCGGATATAGATCAGGCTTTACGTGTAACGTGCCTTAAAATATTGCAACAGCGCGCCACAATTTCCACGATGTAAGTACAGCCCTGGAGACAGATATAAAGACTGTATAGATCGCGGTGTCATGCTATTCAGGCTAGAAAGCAGTCAAGGGTTACTTTTACGTCTGCCGGAATTTCAAAGAACCTTTTTATGGCCTCTTGTTGAGTTTTTCAAGTGCTTGCAACCTGCCAGTTCCCTCCTCCTCCTCCTCTCTCATTGTTACCGCTTTCCCAATACAAAAACGAGGACCGAAAAAGGGACTGAATCTCGCTAATCACTCCAGCACAAAGCCTGAAAGGATCGTACTTGACTAATTTGAGTTTAAAAATAAGCTGAAAGGACATTCCAGCATTGAACCATCGCTGCTTCTTTTTTTTTCTCTTTCAGCCATGTAATTAAAAGCAATTCAAACAAAATGTTCTCCTCTTTAATTCAGCCCAAGTTCTTTAATCTTCTTTAGCCTTGACGGTTACAATCCAGTTTAGATATCTGAATTAAAGGAAGTTACAGAAAGTGCACAACAATGAAGGCTAAATCATTCGTATGGTTTCTGAAAGACTAGAGGCTGACGGATGAAGCGCGAAAGCTATACGTATAAAGACGTTAAGACGACAGTAACCGCTTTTACACTCAGACTGTTAATCCGTTAGTAATCTGAGCGAGAGCTAAAAAAAAAAAAATTCATTCGGACAGGACGACCCTTTTAATAACCCGTTAAATAAAGGTATAATAGCTGTATAAACCTTGGTGTTTGTTCACGGTTCGTATCTGCGTGGGAGACGCAGCAGAATAACAAAACAGTCTGGTGAGAAAACGTGGTTTGTGTTACAGATTTGAAACAATCAGGAGATAATAGATCTGTCATACCACTTCATACTTATATAAAAACCACACTATATATATATACCCTTATTCAGTTAAATATTACTACACCTTCTGTATAACCTCATACCCTTATTTATTACACTGCCACTTGTAAATAAGCTAACTATGCACTTCTGGTTAGATGCTAACTACATTTCATTGGCTCTGTACATGTACCTTGCACAATGACAATACAGTTGAATCTAATCTAATCTAATCTAATAAAGTGGGAGTCAAACATCGATGCTGATGCAGATTCAGGTTAATAACGTTGGCTCAGAATCTGAAATTCGTCGGTAGAACGGTGGCTAAGGCGTTGGATTACGGATCAGAAGGTTGCGAGTTCAAATCTCAGGTCCACTGCTGGGCCCCTGAGTAAGGCCCTTAACCCTTAATTGCTCAGTTAGATAAAAACGTATGTCGCTGTAGATAAGACTTCTGCCAAATCCTGTAAATGTAAATGTAGAGTAGATTAATGACCATAAAGAACCAGTTCATAACGAGCTCTTCTGTTACTGTTTACATACTGAAAAGTTTGACTGCAACTATCTGGAATATGAATTTGTGTTTCTAATTGTGATTTAGATGCAATGAAGGTCTCAACATCAAGCGATCTACTTGTAAAAATACTCAACACGGCACACGGCACGTCCGCCGCTGTGCTTTTATACGCTTTTGGATACAGGAATGCAAAACCCTCCTTTTTCAAGACAAAAAAAAAAAAAAAAAAAGCAGGTTAGTCATTTTTGCATACAGATAACTGACATCAGGGTCACGTGATCAGGTAAAGGATGTGGACTAAGCATTAGCTTATTTGTTTGTTCTGTTTCCCCTCTGTCTGAATGTGTGAAGTGTTTCAGAGGTTTTTGTTCTTCAGTTGTATTAAATCAATGCGATTCTAGATCTAGGGGGGAAAAAACGTGTTATCTTATAATTCTAAGAAGTATCTTGAAGGCTATTGGTTGTTGAGTAAATCAGACGTGCTTCAACACGCCAACGTTCTGACTTCCTGCTTCCTGCTAAAGGAAACGAATCACAGCTCACAGGCACTTTAATTCGACTGACTTTGTTTCCAGGTGAAATTTATTAGCGGTCGGTTTGAGTGCCAAAAATATTACGCGATATGATGTTTATTAACTGGTCGGATCTTATTAGAACTGCTTAGAATATTTTTTTGTTCTCAACATTTCTGAAAAGAAAAAAAAAAAGAATTTAGCAAGAAAAATTTAATATTAGCTCATACGTTATTAGCTCGTTAGCGATGTTAATTCAATTTCTTCAATTCAATAAAACGAATGTTTACATGTAAACAGCAGAAAGAATTGGGGTCGAGGTTCAACGCATTGTGGTAAAGTGAACTGTGCAAAAGTGGCTCTGTTGTTTAACAGCGTTTGAAATCTGGCTCAAAAAAACGACCCAAACTGAACAACATCATGTGTGGAATTTAAATTTTGCGCCAAACATACGGTACGAGTTGCGGCCGCTTTCCGCCGGAGCGCATAGCCATCATTCCACACTGATTTGTTGGCCAGATGAAGGAAGTGTAGATTCTCGCTGCGTAATTCCTCGTCTGTTTCGTTAGTTCACGTAGAGCTTTAACGGAATCTCCAACGTTATTAACGCAATCTGAGAAGAAACCTTTATTCTGACCAAAGAAATAACCAACACTCACACAACACGAGCACTTTTACCACCAACGCTTCACTTAAATGTGTAGAAACGTTGGAACTTTTGAGCAAGACGCACATGTAGTTCTCACGGCGCATGGATACGACAAAATCTTCAGGAAAGCGCAATGCAACTGGAACTACTTTTATGTAGCATTGCTTCAAGAAAAGATTCAGTAAAAACATCACGGTTAGCAAATCGGCGCCGTGTTCAGTAACACGCTTTAAACGGTTATTGACCGAATTCAACATCTAACCTAAGCCCATAATCACAAGCCATTTATCAAGTTTTTCCTTCTTTCTGTTCAAGCAGTCTGTACGTGATTCATTTTTGCTAATAGATCTTTCAGGCATCACCACAGAGGTGTCAGAGAGACCGCGAGGACGCTGGAGTATTCCTTTAACGTGTGATAACACCACACCGTCCACTCAAACGCACAACGTTTTCACCGGAAACGGATGAAGAAATGGATCGCGGATCATGTGACCACACAGAGATATTTCAAAGCCTGGAGAAGAAGCCGGCGGTGTATTTTTGTCCTTTGCCCATGAGTTCTTCTGATCCTCTTTCGGTCAGGTTACAACCCCGGCGGCTTAAGGAACGAGCGAAGAGAGCCAGGATCCGTTACCACAGAACCAGACAAGTTTTTTTTTTCTTCCACTCCTCTTTAGAGCCCAGGAGATGGAAATGCCCTCCGTTTTGGGCCTCGCTGCCACTCAGTTCTGCATGACGGGGCACGGCCTTGCCGAGCCTGCAAGGTCACATGACCCACACAAAAGGGGGTTGCGGAATGGGCAGAGCCTACCGTTGATCACGTGGGTAGAGCCCTGAGGGAGGAGGAAAGAAGGAGTGAGGAGAAGTGGGGGTTGGGCGGATCGGCTTGGGCCGGGGTGAACCGGAGTGTGTG
>NC_083478.1:1442500-1457500 GCF_030014155.1 Tachysurus vachellii | reverse complement strand
CACGCTCTCACTCTCTCTCTCTCACTCTCTCTCTCTCTACACTAGTGTGGGTTTATAAATTTGACTTATTACATTTTGTTTTGATAAGATTTATGGCTGTTTGCAAGCTGTTTAGTAGCATCGCTTTAGTATACCAGTGTTAAAGTATATAGTATGGCTATAGCATATTTATTAAAAGCTATTTATTTTAGGTTAAACTTAAGATCATTTTAACAGATTATTGCATGCATTTTTAATGTCAGCTAGATTTCTGGATGCCTCGGGATGGGTAGAAAGAGAGAAGCGGTGGAGAGGGATTAATGTAGCTGCTGTTTATAATATTAGCAAGCACTAGATGATAATGTGCATTTGGTCTGATTTAATAGAGCACAATATTATGGGATGTATTATGTGTACACCTGACTAAAGAGATGAGGTTTTAATCTACATTTAAACTGTGAAAGTGTGTCTGAGCCCCGAACACTATCAGGAAGACTATTCCAGAGTTTGGGAGCTAAATAAGAAAACGCTCTACCACCTTTAGTAGACTTAGATATTCTGGGGACTACCAGAAGTCCTGAGTTTTGTGATCTCAGAGAGCGTGAAGGATTGTAACGTGTTAGAAGACTAGTTAGATACATGGGAGCTAAACCATTAAGAGCCTTGTACGTAAGTAGCAGCAGTTTGTAATCAATTCTGAACTTAACAGGTAGCCAGTGTAGAGATGATAAAATTGGGGTTATATGGTCATACTTTCTTGTCCTAGTGAGAACTCTGGCTGCTGCATTTTGGACTAACTGTAGCCTATTTATTAAAGATGCAGGACAACCACCTAGTAATGCATTACAATAGTCCAGTCTAGAGGTCATGAAAGCGTGAACTAGCTTCTCAGCATCAGATACAGACAGGATGTTTCTCAGCTTGGCAATATTTCTAAGGTGAAGAAGGCTGTTTTTGTAATACGGTGATATGATTTTAAAGACAAGTTACTGTCTAATAAACACCAGGTCTTTCATTGTCAAGCTACTAGTAACAGTACATCCCTCTAATTGGAAGTTGAATTGTGAGAGTTTCTGTGTACTGGTTTTTGGGCCAATAAGTAATATTTCTGTCTTATCTGAGTTTAACATTATAAGATTACAGCTCATCCAATCTTTTACATTTTTAACACACTCAGTTCATTTAGATAATTTAAATTTGGGGATGTGGTAGCTCAGTGGTTAAGGCGTTCGACTACTGATCG
The DNA here is from genome assembly GCF_030014155.1 of Tachysurus vachellii. Taxonomy (NCBI): domain Eukaryota; kingdom Metazoa; phylum Chordata; class Actinopteri; order Siluriformes; family Bagridae; genus Tachysurus; species Tachysurus vachellii. The sequence continues at coordinate 1,456,278 of NC_083478.1, read as the reverse complement.
GAAGGTCATTGGTTCAAATCCCAGGTCCACCAAGTTGCCACTGCAGGGCCCCTGAGCAAGGCCCTTATCCCTCAATTGCAAAAGGTGTATAAACTGAAAAATGTAAGTCACTCTGGATAAGAGTGTCTGCTAAATGCTGTAAATGTAAATTTCACCTGGTTTTGATGAGATGTATAACTGGTTATCATGAGCTTAACAATGGAAACTAATCCCATGCCTTCTAATAATGTTCCCTAAGGATATTAAGAAAAGCAGAAGTCCTAAAACTGATCCTTGAGGGACCCCATAATTAACTGCCAATAAACTGTAGGATTTTCTATTTAAGCCTACAAAATGGTGTCGATCAGACAGGGAGGATCTAAACCAACTTAAAGCCTGTCCCTGAATACTTGTGTAATTTTGTAAGTGATCTAGGAGAATGTTGTGATCTATAGTGTCGAATGCAGCACTAAGGTCAAGTAGAACTAATAGTGACATACAGTCTTGATCTGAAGCTAAGAACAAGTCATTTGTAACTTTAACAAGTGCAGTTTCTGTGCTATGATGGGGCCTGAAACCTGACTGAAACTCTTCAAAGATCTTATTCTCCTGTAAGAAGGAGCTCAGTTGAACTGACACAACCTTTTCTAGTATTTTAGACATAAACTGAAGATGTGAAATAGGTCTGTAATTTGATAATTCATTAGAATATTAGGTTTCTTAATGAGGGGCCAAATAACTGACAACTTGAAGGATTTATGGACCTAAAGATAGCGAGTAGTTAATAATATTAAGAAGAGGCTCACCAGCTTTATGTAACACTTCAGTAATTTAGTTGGAATGTGATCTAACATGCATGTTGTTGATGTAGCTGTAGTAATACATTTATCTAACTCTTCCTGTCCTGTACTTGTAAAGCACTGTAGTTGTGAGTATAGAGCTTTAGGTGAGACTGGGTCACGAGATGCTCTCATGGGTTGAACATCACCTATTTTGTTCCTGATACTTCAATATTATCAGTGAAGAATCTCAGGAAGTCCTCACTACTGAACTGTGATGGAATAGTGTGTTCGGAACTCTGTTTTTTGTTAATCTAGCCACTGTGCTAAATAAAAACCTGGGATAGTTTTGGTTATTTTCTATAAGTTTGCTCATATGCTGTTAAACAATACTGTTTAGTCTGTTAGTGTATTTGTTAGTGTGTTAGTGTGTTATTGTGGTAGTGTGTTAGTGTGGTAATGTGTTAGTGTGTTAGTGTATTAGTGTGTTATTGTGGTAGTGTGGTAGTTTGGTAGTGTGTTATGGTTAGGGTTAGTGTGTTAGTGTGGTAGTTTGGTAGTGTGTTAGGGTTAGTGTGTTAGTGTGGTAGTTTGGTAGTGTGTTATGGTTAGGGTTAGTGTGTTAGTGTGGTAGTTTGGTAGTGTGTTAGGGTTAGTGTGTTAGTGTGGTAGTTTGGTAGTGTGTTATGGTTAGGGTTAGTGTGGTAGTGTGTTAGTGTGTTAGTGTGCTAGTGTGGTAGTCTCGTAGTGTGTTAGTGTGCTGGTGTGCTAGTGTGTTAGTATGGATAGCCACTGAAACTTCATGTACGCCTCCTCCAGGTGGCGTACAGTTCGACATAGCATAAATAGTATGTATGCAGAGTTTAACACGTGTGATTAAAGGACTTCTATTACAAATTGTAAACACTGTTCAGTAGAATACATAGGTTATATATGTTGAATACACACATATATAAAACCTATGCTGAATACACACATGCAGTCGTATGCAAAAGTTTATGAACCCCTGACCATTTCCATGATTTTCATTAATAAATATTTGGGTGTTTGGATCATCAATTTCATCAAATCAAATAACTGAAGGACACTAAAGTAATATTTCAGTAGTGAAATGAGGTTTATTGGATTAACAGAAAATGTGCAATATGCATCAAAACGAAATTAGACAGGTGCATAAATTTGGGCACCTGATGTGAACACCTGAGCAGTGCCACAGACTGATCGACTCCATGCCACGCCGCATTGCTGCAGTAAATCAGGCAAAAGGAGCCACAACTAAGTATTGAGTGCTTTACATGCTCATACTTTTCAGTTCTAAAAATCCTTTCTTTGTATTGGTCTTAAGTAATATTCTAATTTTCTGAGATACTGAATTTGGGATTTCCTTTAGTTGTTAGTTATAATCATATCAATCAATCATATCATAGAAATATATCAGTATGTGTGTAATGAATGAATATAATATACAAGTTTCACTTTTTGAATGGAATTAATGAAATAAATCAACTTTTTGATGATAGTCTATTATATGACCAGCACCTGTATATATATACCTATGTTGAACACACACACACACACACACACACACACACACACACACACACACACACACACACACACACACATACACTGTATATATATATATACCTATGTTGAATACACACACACACACACATACACTGTATATATATATACCTATGTTGAACACACACACACACACACACACACACACACACACACACACACACACACATATATATATATATAAACCTATGTTGAATACACACACACACACACATATATATATAAACCTATGTTGAATACACACACACACATATATATATATAAACCTATGTTGAATACACACACACACACACACACACACACACACACACACACATATATAAACCTATGTTGAATACACACACACACACACACACATATATATAAACCTATGTTGAATACACACACACACACACACACACACATATATATATATATAAACCTATGTTGAATACACACACACACATATATATATATATAAACCTATGTTGAATACACACACACACACACACACATATATATATATATATAAACCTATGTTGAATACACACACACACACACACACATATATATATAAACCTATGTTGAATACACACACACACATATATATATATATAAACCTATGTTGAATACACACACACACACACACACACACACACACACACACACACACACACACACACACATATATATATATAAACCTATGTTGAATACACACACACACACACATATATATATATAAACCTATGTTGAATACACACACACACACACACACACACACACACATATATATATATAAACCTATGTTGAATACACACACACACACACATATATATATATATAAACCTATGTTGAATACACACACACACACACACACATATATATATATAAACCTATGTTGAATACACACACACACATATATATATATAAACCTATGTTGAATACACACACACACACACACACACACACACATATATAAACCTATGTTGAATACACACACACACACACACACACACATATATATATATATAAACCTATGTTGAATACACACACACACACATATATATATATATAAACCTATGTTGAATACACACACACACACACACACACACATATATATATATATAAACCTATGTTGAATACACACACACACACACATATATATATAAACCTATGTTGAATACACACACACACACACACACACACACACACACACACACATATATATAAACCTATGTTGAATACACACACACACACACACATATATATATAAACCTATGTTGAATACACACACACACATATATATATATATAAACCTATGTTGAATACACACACACACACACACACATATATATATATATATAAACCTATGTTGAATACACACACACACACACATATATATATAAACCTATGTTGAATACACACACACACACACATATATATATATAAACCTATGTTGAATACACACACACACACACACACACACACATATATATATAAACCTATGTTGAATACACACACACACACACACACACACACATATATATATAAACCTATGTTGAATACACACACACACACACATATATATATATAAACCTATGTTGAATACACACACACACACACACACACACACACACATATATATATATAAACCTATGTTGAATACACACACACACACACATATATATATATATAAACCTATGTTGAATACACACACACACACACACACATATATATATATAAACCTATGTTGAATACACACACACACATATATATATATAAACCTATGTTGAATACACACACACACACACACACACACACACACACACATATATAAACCTATGTTGAATACACACACACACACACACACACATATATATATAAACCTATGTTGAATACACACACACACACACACACACACATATATATATATATAAACCTATGTTGAATACACACACACACACATATATATATATATAAACCTATGTTGAATACACACACACACACACACACACACACATATATATATAAACCTATGTTGAATACACACACACACACACATATATATATAAACCTATGTTGAATACACACACACACACACACACACACACACACACACACACATATATATAAACCTATGTTGAATACACACACACACACACACATATATATATAAACCTATGTTGAATACACACACACACATATATATATATATAAACCTATGTTGAATACACACACACACACACACACATATATATATATATAAACCTATGTTGAATACACACACACACACACATATATATATAAACCTATGTTGAATACACACACACACACACATATATATATATAAACCTATGTTGAATACACACACACACACACACACACACACACATATATATATAAACCTATGTTGAATACACACACACACACACACACACACACACATATATATATATATATAAACCTATGTTGAATACACACACACACACACATATATATATATAAACCTATGTTGAATACACACACACACACACACACACACACACACACACACACACACACACACACATATATATATATATATAATTTATGATGAATATATATACAGTATTTAACCTATATACAATAATCCTGCTGCAGTTGCGACGCCTCATCAGTAGAGGAGTCTCTCGTTCTTTTCCCAGAGAATAATGCCTAACTCTGATTGGCTGAGAGCGCAGACGTCGCACTCTCTGATTGGATATGACCTCCGAGGGTCAAGTCGGGTTTGCGCATGCGCAGTCAGTGTCCCCCGTCAGTTTGAAGCGTCAGCAGTGTTAAAGGTTGTGAAGTGATTTAAAGGCTCATTGTTGATTTGGTACGTGTTTATAAAGCACTGTGTTGGAGGATGACGAGCGGCTCGAATAAGAGGAAAGAAGAGGTTTATGTGTCTAACGGAGGACTAAAGCAGTCACCATGGAGCAAAGCGCTGAGGAGCAGAGCGCTGTGGGACGACAAGGTGACACGCGCACACGCTCGCGCTCGCTCGCGCACACGCACCGTAACGCGCTTATAGTGAGCTACAGAAACTCTGTCAGAACGAGCTGTTAGCTAACTGGCTAATTAGCCTTAGCTGCTAAAGCGGGAGGGTTAGCATTGTTGCTAACATGGTGTATTATTATTGTTATTATTACAACTATTATTATATTTATTATTATTACTACAACTTATTATTGTTATTTATTATTATTATTACTATGATTATGATTACTACAATTATTTAATAATAATAATTTATTATTATTACTACAACTTTTATTCTTCTTATTATTATAATGATTATTGTTATTATTAGTAGTAAAATGCATTTAGTAGTTTTTAATATAAAATGATATCTTTAATAATTCTACTACTAGTATTAATGATAATTAAATATGATTACTAACAATTTATAAATGATTTCTTTATAAATCTTTTTTTTCTGAAAAAATATCGTAACAAAACGATAAATGATTTGACATTTAAGTGGAAAATGTACATGTAATAAATAACAAGTGATTTACTAAAAAATAATAAAATGATTAGCTATTATAATTAACTTAAACACAAATCCAACCAATTAAAATATATAATCACAGAATAATTAGCATAAAGTTTTATAATAATAATCATATATATATCTCATAATATATATATTATTAATTATGCATTAAAATATATTACAACAAATTATAAATTAGTTTTTTTAACTGTCTAGTGAAAAGGTAACAAATATAATAATGATCAAATAATGTATTTGATTCTTTATCTATAATGACTAAGATGGAGAAATTATTTATTTTCTTATTTTTATATAATTAATTTTTATATTAAATTATAGTGTAACACATGAACATAAACCTTAATATCACGTCAACACTGAATATTTATTTTGTCTGTTAATAAACACAGAGGTTTGGGTGTAAACTTGTGTTTGGTGTAAACACAGAGTGAGTTTATAAAGCACTGTTGAACTGTCAGGATCAGAAGGTCATGAGTTTAAATGTCAAACCCACTAAGCTAAGACTCCTATTAAGCAAAAGACTCTTAATCCATCAAACTACTCACTGCCCAGCCAAAAGTTTGTGCACCCCTAACCATCCCACCCTGTATGTGCTTCTTCTCCAAACTCTGAAGCACAGAACTGTGTAACATGTTTCTGTAGTCTTACAATTTCTCTTCCTTAAAGAGTTTGAGTCCGAACCTGTTCCAGCACGACAGTGACCCTGAGCACAAAGCACACGGCTCCATGGTGTGGCGGTGAAGGTTGGAGTGGAAGAACTCTAGTGTGATGCACTGAGCCCTGACTCGGACTTGACCGCACTGAACACCTGGATGAGCTGGTCAGGGTGCACAGACTTTTGGACCATAGTGTATTCCTATTCCAAATATCAATAAAATATAGACATCATCACCTGGTTGTTTTATAATTAATATTAGAGGTCTTTTTTTTTGTGTGTGTGTGTGCGCGTGCGCACACTGAGGCCACAGCATAAAGCTTTACATTCAGTGTAAAACAACGCACTGATCCTTTAATTGTTGTTTGTGTATGTAACTCATCTTGTTTTTGTTTACTAAAATAAAAGACAAAGATTTTTCTTCCCCACAGGATGAGTTTTTAGACGTGGTTTACTGGTTCAGACAGATCATCGCCATCATCCTGGGAGTCATCTGGGGCATCGTTCCACTGAAGGGCTTCCTGGGAATTGCCATGTGAGTGTCTGTCTGCGCGTGTGGGGTGTCTGTCTGCGCGTGTGAGGTGTCTGCCTGCGTGTGTGGGGTGTCTGCCTGCGCGTGTGAGGTGTCTGCCTGCGCGTGTGAGGTGTCTGCCTGCGCGTGTGAGGTGTCTGCCTGCGCGTGTGAGGTGTCTGCCTGCGCGTGTGAGGTGTCTGCCTGCGCGTGTGAGGTGTCTGCCTGCGCGTGTGAGGTGTCTGCCTGCGCGTGTGAGGTGTCTGCCTGCGCGTGTGAGGTGTCTGCCTGCGCGTGTGAGGTGTCTGCCTGCGCGTGTGAGGTGTCTGCCTGCGCGTGTGAGGTGTCTGCCTGCGCGTGTGAGGTGTCTGCCTGCGCGTGTGAGGTGTCTGCCTGCGCGTGTGAGGTGTCTGCCTGCGCGTGTGAGGTGTCTGCCTGCGCGTGTGAGGTGTCTGCCTGCGCGTGTGAGGTGTCTGCCTGCGCGTGTGAGGTGTCTGCCTGCGCGTGTGAGGTGTCTGTGTTGATTGTGGTGTGTGTGGTTGGTGTTGTGTGTTGTTTCTCTGTGTGGTTGGTGTTGATTGTGGTGTTGTTTGTTGCTCAGCTTCTGCGTGGTGAACGCCGGCGTCCTGTACGTTTACTTCAGCAGCTTCCAGCAGGTGGATGAAGAGGAGTACGGAGGAACGTGGGAACTCACCAAAGAAGGCTTCATGACCTCTTTTGCTTTGTTCCTGGTAAATATACTAAAGATTTATTTATTTATTTATTTATTTATTTATTTATTTATTTTATTGTTTATTCTATCAGGAATATTTATTTTTTTACATTTAACAGGTATTTTTGCAAATGAATATTTTTAACAGACGGTTATTGTACTTAAATTTTCTGATTTTCATTTCAACCTTTATTAAACCAGTAACATTCAGCACAATTGTAACGTAATTAATTAATTTTCAGTGAGTTTTTGTCACACGCAGCTTTTTATTATTTTATTATTTAACGTGTCGTCTTTTACGATTTCTTTTTTCTTTTGTAAACAAACATCGAAGAACACGTTTCTACTAATGTGTGTTTTTTGTTTGTTTGTTTATTTATTTATTTGCTTGTATGCAGGCTTTAAATGGTATTCCTTAACAAATAAATAAATATAAATGCTTTATTTATAAATGAGTTAGTTTGTGTACAAGCAGTAGGATTGTTTACAAACAACTTTTGTTAAACAGATATGAAAGATAACAGATAAAAAAATATAGTGTGGGACATTTAGGACTGATATCACAATGTGTGTGTGTGTGTGTGTGTGTGTGTACAGGTGGTGTGGATAATCTTCTACACAGCTCTACATTATGACTGAGGTTCACAGGAGAACCTGCTCTAAAGCAGTGTAGTACACTCGGCTGTACAGTGGGGTCCTGAACGGGCTGCACACGGCCGGCACTGGGCTTTACACACGTCACCAGCAGCACACCGGAGCTTCCTGACCCAGGTGCATTGTGGGTCCTCTGCTCTGAACCACTTCCTGATCGGCGGCTCATCAAGTTTTTAAGCTAACGCCCGTCCAGTGAACTGCCATGTGTTCTGATTCAACGCTATATTCTCTCTCTCTCTCTCTCTCTCTCTCTCTCTCTCTCTCTCTCTCTCTCTCTCTCTCTGGTTTTTTTTTCCACTTCTTTGTATGAATGACTTTATATTTAGTTTGTAATTGAACTTTATTTCCCATTACTCCAGTCTTACTTCTAACTAATTTAAAAACCAGTGTAAATGATGTATAGTTTCATTTTAAGCGTTTTTCCCGTCTCTGTCTGGCGCGATTAGATTTCTCGTACCTCTCAGTATTCCACGGAGGAATTTATACGAATGCAGACGGAGCCGTGGAGGTTTCTGTGCTGCCGATACGCACAAGGTGTTACGTTCAGCTCACTCTCGCGTGTTTCTCTGAAGAGTCGCATTAATGTTTTCAATCCTGTGGCTTTTTTCCCCCTCCGATTCCCAACAGGACCGAGATGAATCCGAATCTGACGCTCATAGGGTATTAATATATGGAGCGAGTCAATTAATTAGGAATATATATTAGAAAAAAAAATAAGCGTTTAATATTTTCTTTGTTTAAACATGTTTTCAGGTGCATTTTTTTTTTTGTTTCCTCATATTTTTCGACATGATTTTTACAGATCAGCAGGAAAAATGTCTACTTTTGTCTCATGTCTTAAAATTACTGAGTTTATGATGTAATAAAACCGTAAATCACGTGTCAAATGGCTTCGATTTCACTTATTTACATTCAGATGTATTGATCTGATCACCTTCATGTGAAATAAAACATGACAGCTGATAAAAAAAAAACAACAATATGGACTGTCAAAGGTATAATGTAAAAAAAATATTTTTAAGCAGGTTTAATGTTAAAATGCAAAAATGCTGAAGTAAGGAGTAAGTGTTTTGTTCCTGATTTTGAAGCTAAATGTTGATAAAACTAGTTGGTTCATATGTTTTAAAAAACATTGGAAATAAAACTTTCAGCACTCCATCAATTCTAAGTCATCTTTTTTCCAAATTAGACCCATTCAAAATGTCTGACTCCTTGGTTCTGACTCCTTGTACTGATTCCCTGTTCTAACTGCCTGTATCGACTCTGTGTATTGACTCCATGTGTTGACTCCTTGTACTGACTCCTTGTGTTGACTTCTTGTACTGATTCCATATATTGACCTCTTGTATTGACTCCATGTATTGACTCCTTATATTGACCTCTTGTACTGACTCCCTGTACTGACTCCCTGTACTGACTCCTTGTACTGACTCCTTGTATTGACCTCTTGTACTGACTCCCTGTACTGACTCCCTGTACTGACTGCTTGTATTGACTCCTTGTATTGACTCCCTGTGTTGACTCTTTGTGTTGACTTCTTGTACTGACTCCTTATATTGACCTCTTGTACTGACTCCCTGTACTGACTCCCTGTACTGACTCCCTGTACTGACTCCCTGTACTGACTGCTTGTATTGACTCCCTGTGTTGACTCCCTGTGTTGACTCTTTGTGTTGACTTCTTGTACTGACTCCTTATATTGACCTCTTGTACTGACTCCCTGTACTGACTCTCTGTACTGACTCCCTGTACTGACTCCCTGTACTGACTGCTTGTATTGACTCCTTGTATTGACTCCCTGTGTTGACTCTTTGTGTTGACTTCTTGTACTGACTCCTTATATTGACCTCTTGTACTGACTCCCTGTACTGACTCCCTGTACTGACTCCCTGTACTGACTCCCTGTACTGACTGCTTGTATTGACTCCTTGTATTGACTCCCTGTGTTGACTCCCTGTGTTGACTCTTTGTGTTGACTTCTTGTACTGACTCCTTATATTGACCTCTTGTACTGACTCCCTGTACTGACTCCCTGTACTGACTCCCTGTACTGACTGCTTGTATTGACTCCTTGTATTGACTCCCTGTGTTGACTCCCTGTGTTGACTCTTTGTGTTGACTTCTTGTACTGACTCCTTATATTGACCTCTTGTACTGACTCCCTGTACTGACTCCTTGTACTGACTCCTTGTATTGACCTCTTGTACTGACTCCCTGTACTGACTCCCTGTACTGACTCCTTGTATTGACTCCCTGTGTTGACTCTTTGTGTTGACTTCTTGTACTGACTCCTTGTATTGACCTCTTGTACTGACTCCCTGTACTGACTCTTTGTGTTGACTCCTTGTACTGACTCCTTGTATTGACCTCTTGTCAGGAGAAATAAGTATTTGCACAGGTTTGTTGTTATTTAAAATCATATTTCATCTTCCAGTGCATATGTTCACATTTACACACATCATGTCCTTCACCTGTATTTAACCATAAAATATAAGGAAAATGAGCAAATATGGTGACGACCTGCTACTAATAATAACCATCATTTATACAGGACATTTAATCCCAAATCCATCCCCATTCTGTTCAAAGTGCTTTTACTGTAAAGTAAAACAAGCAAATAAAGAACAAACTAATCATGTCACTGTTCAATGTTCAGTAATTTTTATACAACAATAAATAATAATTATTATTATAATATGAGTGCAGCTCAAATGGTAGTGTAGAGTAAATAAACAAATAAATAACTGTTTATAATAATTTATTTTTTTCATATTCTTTATTTACAATATAAATACTACATTTAAAATGTAGCTGAAATTGTTTTGAAACAGTTTAAGGTTAAAAAATAAATTAATTTATGATGTATATATATATAATATTTGTATACAGACAAATTCACGAATTCGTTAGTATTGTGTAGTTATAAATAAATTAATAATTTAAAATGAATAAAAAGAACCCGATTATAAATATTGGCCCTCTGTCGCCCCCTGGTGGCGCTTTCCTTTGTAAAGTTTTGTCCTTTGAATAAATGACGTAGTTTTTCAAGATGGCGGCGCCCAAATCCGCCATGAAATTCTGGAAACCCGGTAAGATTAGAGATGATGGGGATTATAATCTCTGTGCAGCTCACAGTTTTTATCTATTACGTTGTGTGTGTGTGTGATAGTGGAGGTGAGAGTGTAGAAGTGTGTGTGTGTGTGTGTGTGTGTGTGTGTGTGTGTGTGTGTGTGTGTGTGTGTGTGTGTGTGTGTGTGTGTGTGTGTGTGTGTGTGTGTGTACCTTCTGCACTGCGTTCATCTGAGTTGTGATTAATGTTTCTAGGATCATTGAAGCTTTTCGGGTTTGTTTTATTTTTCATTTCTTTAATAAAATAAGTGCTTTATTTTGACTGCAGTTTTAATCATAAACAGCGTTTTGGAGAAACTATAGACTTGTTCTGTGTTTATATGTAGCAGCTTTACCTTTTTTCTGTTTCCTCAACTTAATAATAAAATAGTAAGACACTCAAGAATTAACAGTGACCATCATCATCATCTTCTTCATTGTGTGTGTGTGTGTGTGTGTGTGTGTGTGTGTGTGTGTGTGTGAGTGAGAGAATGAGTCCTTGGCTGTCCATTCACTCACTCATCTTCTACCGCTTATCCGAACTACCTTGGGTCACGGGGAGCCTGTGTCTATCTCAGGCGTCATCGGGCATCAAGGCAGGATACACCCTGGACGGAGTGCCAACCCATCACAGGGCACACACACACTCTCATTCACTCACGCAATCACACACTACAGACAATTTTCCAGAGATGACAATCAACCTACCATGCATGTCTTTGGACCGGGGAGGAAACCGGAGTACCCGGAGGAAACCCCCGAGGCACGGGGAGAACATGCAAACTCCACACACACAAGGTGGAGGCGGGAATTGAACCCCCAACCCTGGAGGTGTGAGACGAACGTGATAACCACTAAGCCACCGTGCCCCCGCTGTCCATCACTGTTGTCCTTTATTCCTCATTTCTAAAGCAATTTCCTTCAGTCACTCTTCTTCCTCTTCGTCTTCTTCGTCTTGATTTTTGAACATCCTGATTTTCTACAACATGGACGTCGTTCCCTCTCCAGCTTCACTTTATTCACTCTCGCACATCTTTGACATTAACGTCTTGTTACAGAAATCGTCACCATATCGAAGATTGCATGTTTTTTTAAAATCTGTTTATTATTAGATTCCGCCTTTCACGACCCTGTGAACGAGCTGTTACCATGGAAACGATAACCTATAACAACAAGGGCATTGATATAAACCTTGAGAGCTTCTGCAATAGAAATTTAATCAACATCTTTTGACCAACTAGGATCTAGAATCGATGTAATTGACATTAAATCAGTGTCACAGTCATTGTGTGTGTGTGTGTGTGTGTGTGTACAGGGGCCGAGGCACCGGGAGTGTGTGAGGAGAGGGAGCTGAACAGCGAGCCGAGTGGCACCGCTATCATCTACAACCCTTATGGTGCCCTGTCTGTGGAGAAACAGAGGCAGAAGCTGCCCGTCTTTAAGGTACCAATTAACTCGTCTGTTATAAAGATCAACGCAGGGTTAAACTACTGACACGGAAAGAATATGTTTAAAAGCCCCAAGTGCCACAGTATTTGTTGCCATGGAAACCGATTGGAAAAATCAATTGTTGTAATACACGATCGGCTGCACTAATTCTGCCCTGTGCCAAAAGTCTTTACGCCAATTTTAAGTCGTGTCCCTTAAACCCTTTAGCGCCACCAACAGGCCATAAATATCACTCTGCTAATGCTAGCTCACAGTGCTTGGACCCCTTAATCGCTGCGGGTGGCTATTTATTAATTGGAAATTTTCCAAAACAAAGTTTAACAAGTAAAACATCAGGAACTAATCGAATAATTCAATATTATAACTGTACGTGGACTAGAAGACGGTTTAACCTTTTACTTTCTTTTTTTTTAAAACTTTACTTAAAACTACTTTATCAATCTTATCAAATAATTTCAAATAATTTGACTTCTGCTGAATAATAAATGCTGCAAGGAAGTTAAACCATCAGCCAGTTTAATAAAACGATATGAGATTAGATTCGATTCAAGATGCTTTTATTTGATTAGATTTTTTGTATAATTGTTTATTATGCTAGCACGTTCACCTCACACCTCCACGGTCGGGGTTCGATTCCCACCTCCACCTTGTGTGTGTGGAGTTTGCATGTTCTCCCCGTGCCTCGGGGGTTTCCTCCGGGTACTCCGGTTTCCTCCCCCGGTCCAAAGACATGCATGGTAGGTTGATTGGCATCTCTGGAAAATCGTCCGTAGTGTGTGATTGTGTGAGTGAATGAGTGTGTGTGTGTGTGCCCTGTGATGGGTTGG